>NC_043007.1:8988972-9011472 GCF_006345805.1 Octopus sinensis
ACACAATGAGAAACGAAAACATAAAAACAAAAACATAGAAACGAACATTTTGGGGGAACAATGAAAAAAAAACAAACAGTAAAACGAGACATACAACATAAAGAATATTCCCCTTCTTCAGTTGTCCCTGTTTCATCTACTCCGCTTCCCGAAGGTAAGGACAATACGCGACTTCGTTGAAACTATATATATATATATATACACAGAGTGATTGAAAATTACTTATAAATTATTTATTAAATGTAAATTTTTACAAACATAACGGATATGAGAGGCAAGTATGATGTTTAATTTTAAAAATTCGATATGGCCTCCAGATGTCGCCACCAGCATCTTGAGTGATCCAGGAATTGCGTCAACTTATTTCACCAGAATTCTCTCTTCTAGTTCTTCCAAATGGTTTGCTACAGTAGACTTGCTCTTTTAACTAACCCTAAAGAAAGAAGTGACAGAGTGTTGAGTCGGGACACCTAGCTGGCCACTCATGCGGACCATGACGACCCAGCCATCTCCCGGGGAAGTAGGCGTTAGGCTATTCCCTACGGCCATTCAATACGATTCCAGATTAAATTCTCATACTTCCCAAAAAGTACAGAAAAAAATGTCAAAAACACTACATTTAATAAATAATCTCTAAATATCTTAAAATAGGGGTTTACTTTTCAATCGCTCTGTGTGTGTGTATATATATATATATATATATAATATCTGTGTAAATATAAGGTCAGCGTGAGTTTCGAAGCTCCTAAAGAGTTATTGGGCAGCAATAATATATATATATATATAAACGTGACGGGCTTCCACGCAGTTTCTACCCACTGAATTCACTCATAAGGCATTATTCGGCCAGTAGAGGACACGTGCCTATGGTGTCGCGCCGCGCGTCTATATCCGAGAACTTATGATTGCGAAGCGAAATTCTGAACCATACAAACAAATATTTAGCAGACGTGAATATTTGATCAAACACAGCGCATTTATAAGTGTGATGTTGCTTCTTCACGCATAAAAAAATTTGTCATAGAACTGCGATCGTCCATTCGACTTAAATAAAGGCACAGAACGGAAACAAGGAGGAAAGAGGAAACGTAATTTCCTTTCATCAGATGAGTAGAGAAACAAAATTTTACTCTGGATGCACGATATCTACCTATGTATTATAAAACGGGAAATTAGAAATATAACGTTAGGAATTTCTCTAAAACCTAATCTCTATAAATTATGTTTACTAAAACAAACTACTCTTTCGTTCTTCTCTACAACATTTTACTTCCATTTCAAACTATATACATACATACATTGGCCTGCTCGCTTAGCCAGTGGGGGTGGCGTCATCTGAAGGCTAAAACAATGCGAAGCGCGTTGTGACCAGCGATGTGTAGCAACATCTGATAGCCTGGTCGGTCACGTGGTGGTGGTGGTCACATACATACATACTACATACATACATAAATACATACATACATATATATATATATATATATATTATATATATATATATATATATATATATATAATATATATATATTAATTTAGAGATAGTAGGCCCCTACATCTCACCATATAAAAAGCAATTTTATTTTTATTTTAAATACCTACTGTTTTATTACTTGTCAATAAATAAAATAAAAATAAAAATTCTTTTTTATGGTGAGATGTAGGGGACTACTTTCTCTGAATTAAAATATATTCCGTCATTGAGAATAATCTGACCCTCTGTTATGCCGGAATTTTTATTCTCTAAAAAATATTTTATATTTATATAATATTTATATATATATATATATATATATATATATATATATATATATATATATATATATCTATATATATAATATATATATATATATATATATATATATATATATATATATATATATATATATATATATATCAAATGTGAGGATAAAATTCTTTTCAAAAAATATTTTCTCGAAAAAATTTATCAATGGCCAGCATATTAAAAAATACCTTTAACGGTTAAATTTATAAACAATTCATAAATGAGGGCAAAGGATAACAATTCTAATGCCAAATATGCCGAAAAATTGGACATATTGTCCATTAACCATATAATTTTTTCACAATACACACGCTACTCGAAAAAAGGTCGACAGAAATTTCTAAAAAATTCCATTATTACCATATCGGACCGATTTTAGAGTTAGCTACTAAGAGCCCTCTCTTCGTCAGTGATACATGTGGCAAAAGAAATAAATGAGATACTTACTCTATTTATATATTTATTCTTCAAAAATGTTGTACCCCAGCATGGCTACAGCCTATGGACTAGTACACATAAAATAAGTAGTGACCTCTTTTCTACAATGTTTACGTCATTTTTATACAATCTTTGGTGCCCATCTGCCCAATGAACTTCTTTTCCTATAACCATTACTATATTTCGTTTGTGTATAACATTTGTGCATCATTATATATGTTTCTAAATTTGTTGGTGAGGAAGAATGCATTGAATTCTAACACAGATACAGGGCAGCAAATTTGCAATTAGGTTGCAGTTGATTAAACCTACAATAATACTTAATTGATGTATCATTTTAAGAACTGCTCAAATACAAAAGTTTAAAAAGAACTGCATTCAAGTCAGGCATCAGAGTTTACGGTAGTAAATTAAACAGAAAATATCCCTCACCAAATCCTATGAAACTCCGCCATCATAGTGATTGACATAACATCACTCTGTGAAATTTTCTAGCTTTTGGTCATTGTATTGGGCTGTCCGGAAAGTTCGTGTCGATTTTTAAAGGATAGAAAAAGGCCAATAAATACTTGCCATTACATCTTTAATCAACCAAATATGAAACATTTTGCTGCGCAATGCGTCTCCATCTTTCCTTCAACTTGAAAATACCCTCTTCACAGAATTGATTTGTTTTCATTGCAAAGAATACATCAAGGCATCTTTTTAAGTCATCCAAGGAATTGAAATTTTTACCATTAACACTATTCTGCAGAGCCCTGAATAAATGGAAATCCGAAGGAGCAATATCTGGTGAATATGGAGGGTGGAGTAATACATCCCAGCCGAGCTGCAGCAATTTTTTGTCTCGTCCCCAAATCATCAAGTGCCAAAAATGAACTTTCTTATCTTCCATTTCAAAGGGTTACCAAATTAACACAGGTTATAGGAAGATAAACCTTCTTCCACGAAAAGATAGCTTAAACTGTGTTCTAAATTGAGGTGTTGTCAAATCTTATTTTATGGACTCAACCATGTTCTAAAATTCGAAAGGTAAGCTACTATAAATTGGCACGAACTTTCCGGACAACCCAATATAATACTGTCACCACTCCTGCCTATCAAATGTTGTTAGGGCTGTCTCTTCGTTTTGAGCTCCTTGATATTGTGTAAATTTCTCAACCATTCATTTCTCTCACTCTTATTGTGTTCTGTTTCCCAGAAGCAACCCTTGCATTCGCAGGTTCATTCTGACGATGCCGAGTCCTTCAACGCTTCTGTTTACACGATCTTCCGCATATTACGGCACGGCATCTCTCTCTCTCTCTCATATATATATATATATATATATACTCTTTACTCTTTTAGATGTTTCAGTTATTCGACTGCGGCCATGCTGGAGCACCGCCTTTAGTCGAGCAACTCGACCCCAGGACTTATTCTTTGTAAGCCCAGTACTTATTCTGTCGTTCTCTTTTGCCGAACCGCTAAGTGTCGGGGACGTAAGCACACCAGCATCGGTTGTCAAGCAATGCTAGGGGTACAAACACAGACACACAAACACATACATACATATACATATATATAAACACATATATACGACAGGCTTCTTTCAGTTTCCGTCTACCAAATCCACTCACAAGGCATTGGTCGGCCCGGGGCTATAGCAGAAGACACTTGCCCAAGATGCCACGCAGTGAGACTGAACCCGGAACCATGTGGTTGGTTAGCAAGCTACTTACCACACAGCCACTCCTGCGCATGCATGTGCATGGAATGATCAGACGTCAGCACAAATTAAAATAGATTACATTTTCAAAGTTAAATAGAAAGTCCAGATAAAATTTCTTTTTTGAAACACCTGTTTCCAAATAAATCATTGTTCTCGTCTAAACTACAGTGATAACTCGAGGCAACGGATCGCAAGCAACAAGAGATATATCGTTCGGAATTTGGGAAATGCTCGTTCAATGGCGGCTCTCAATTCGTCAAAGGATTCTGCTTTTCTAACGTAAGCTTAGCTTTGTCCCCATTAGGCTACCTTGTGGTGTTTAAGCAAGTAATTTAATTTAAATATAGCAATATCACTCCAAACTGGTTTTTTTTTTAGAAAGAGTGTATGTTCTATACACTTTACTAAGTACTGCTCATAAAATTCCACTCTTCCGGCCGAGTCATCTTCTTTGGAAGTATTGACTATTCTTGGAATGTAGTTTTAACAATAACGCTGCTTCAATTGACAATTGATTTTGAACTTCCCATCTGACGTAGAATTATTCTTAATTTCGGGCAATACGTTTCTGGTACTCTTTGTTGCTTTGTGGGACACATCGGTGTCCTTAGGCTTCCTGAAAGTTTACTTCAGAATGGGTTGCAGATCCGCGTGAAACACCTCATAAATTGCTTTTGGACTTTCAGGCATCGAGTGGCACTTTCGGATAAATTTCCTTTGTTCAAAACTTAGTCATTTCTTCGTTATTTCTAATGTTTTAAACCTAAAATCAAATGAAAATTAAGTGGTTATAATGGTTATAAGGCGTTAAGTGTATGGATATTTTGGGAGAAGTCCTATACATAAATACATACATACGTAAGTACATACATGCCAACACATAAATTCAGATATATGCATATATATATATATATATATATATATATATATATATATATATATATATATATATATATATATGTAAGTATGTATATGCATATATACTTACATATACATATGCGAATACATATGAATACTACATATATGTGTGCGTGTGTGTGTAAATACATACATAGGTATAATCATAGTATTTATACGTACGTTAATAAATATACTCGAATATATTGTGACATTTACAATGTATTACTTAACGCAGATTGCACTCTAAATACACCCCCTACATACACACATATATAAATACTCTCACTCTCTATTTCTCTCTCTGTCTCTTTTTCCCTTACAAGTGTAAAACCTTTCACAAATATACGTTGGCATAGACAAATGGACAGATACATACACACAGACACGCACATACATATATATTTATATAGTTAGCTATGTGACAAAAAATCCCTTACACAGGAATGCATCCTGTACATGTATACGGAGACGGGGCCATAGACACTATGTACAAGCATTGTTACTTACGCACATACATACACATTACAAAGTTTCTTATAGACGCAATACTCTCTAAACACACAAACATACATATACATCCGGCTCCTTCCTGCACTGACACACACACACACACACATACACACACACACACACGCATACAATTTAAAACAAATACTTCAACACATTAGTACATGCACTGAGACAACTGGTTCTTTAGGCGTAGCTTCCTTGCCTCACCATCTCCCTCTGCGAGAAGTACACCCCACCCGAAGACCCTCTTCCTCATATATATATATATATATAATATATATATATATATATATATATATATATTATATATAGAAATAGAGAGGGAGAGAGAGAAAGAGAGAAAGTGAGAGAGAAAGAAAGAAAAAAAGAGAGAAAGAGAGGCATGACTATCTTTCATTTGAGTAAAGATTATTTGCCAACATAACGTGGCAGTCCTGATTTAGAACGAATTTCGCTGTAATTTAGCCCCAGGAGACATCGCCTCCAGCTGGCTATACAATACAGCTCAGTACCTCCCGCTCAGCTCAAAACATTGGTCCTAAACCAAGGCTGCCAATGTAGTGTTTTCAAATAATCTTTACTCTAGAGTTTTGCTGCTGAATGTCTCTCGCTGTGTGATTTACAAATAGTAATTTTCTATCTTTCCCTTGCTTCAGTCATTGTTTGTTTCTTCTCAAGCCATGCCTTGCTCATCAAAGTTTCCCGGTTTCCTTGGCGTATAGGTTCTCCACCTGGACGGGACGCCGGTCCGTCGCAGGTGAGCTGCAAGATGCAGGAGAAAAGAGTGAGAGAAAGTTGAAGCGAAAGAGTCAGCAGAAGTTCGCCATTACCTTCTGCCGGAGCTGCGTGGAGCTTAAGTGTTTCGCTCATAAACACACACATCAGCCGGTCTAAGATTCGAACCTGCGATCCCTTGACCGCGAGTCCGCTGATTTAACCACTAGGCGATGTGCCTCCACTGTTTCAGTCATTAGCCTCTCACAATACTAAGTCATCCTCTTGAAAATTTCAGTGGAAAGAAACGATTCCCGTTCTTACTTTTAAAATCTTGTCACTCTCTATCGCTTTCTTTGACAAACCGCAAAGTTACGAGACTTTGAACACATCATATACGTATATATATCTTATCAGGACAATTACCCCATAGGCCTCCCCCCGCCGACGACAACTAGCCTCAAGGAAAATTACCCCACTTTGTGAGTTACCCTCTCTCCAATATTATTAAGAAGTCTTTTGCCCCCAGGAGTAATTGCCTTTGGTGGTTATTGTCCATAGAGAGGGGGGGGCTTAGATATCCTAGTCTCATATATATATATATATATTATATATATATATATATATTATATATATATATATAATATTACATACATATATATAAATATATATATATATATGTATATGTATGTATGGATGTATGTATGGATGAATGTATGTATGTATGTATGTATGTGTTTGAGTGTCTTCTCGTCTGTGTTTGTCTCTACCACTGCTTGACAACCAACTTTGGTGTGTTTACGTCCCCGTAGCGCAACTTGGCGTAAGAGGCCGATAGAATAAGTACCAGTCTTAAAAGATAACAAGTACCCTGGGCAAGTTATTTGTAATGCGTTGCCCCAGCATGGCCGCAGTCCAATGATTGAAAGAGGCAACAGATATAAAGATATATACATGTATATATATATATATATGTATATATATATGTATATATGCAAGCCATACAGGGAGAGAGAGGAAGTAGGAGAGAAAAAGGGGGAGAGAGACTGACAGACAGAGAGAAATTTTATACGCATTCATTTTCCTCTTTCTCTCACGCACAGACACACGCACATTTCTTCATTGATTTATGCAACTAACACAAACGTTCACACATATTTGTACATAGACTTATACAATATGTCCGTGTGTCCGTCTGTCTGTGTATATGTCTAGCTGCTTGCCTCACTCTTTCTTCCTCTCCTCTTCCTTTCACATTGGCTCTTTCAAGCTCTCCTTCTTTCTTCCTCTCGTAGTTGCCCGCACACATGTGTGCGGGTAAACACACGCATACACACACACACACACACACCACACACACACCACACACACACACACACACACACACACACATACAAATTGAAAACTATGAGGTATACGAGGAGGGGATACGGCGTAACTGTGATTGTATTGAGAATGAGAGAGAGAGAGAGAGAGAGAGATAGAGATAGAGAGATAGAGACAGGCAGACAGAATGAGAAAGAATGAGTGATAACATGTATGTATGTATATATATATATATATATATATATATATATATATGCATATACATACATGTATATATACGTATATATATACGTATATACACACTTATATGTACATATATATTTATCTGTATATGTACATACATGCAAAGATATATGTATATGAATATATATTATATATATATATATGCACACACACACATACTCACTCACAGGCACACACATACAAACACTCACACACGCTCACACACACATACAAATACACACACACACGTACACACAATTATAACTGGTGTAAGTAGACGCTATTAATAAAAGTGAACTGTCATAAAGATTTACCATTCTTTATATCACGTTATTCCAACCGTTTTAAAAGGCCGTCTCTGCTTTTATCATTCGATATTTGCACTGGTCGGTTGGTTCGTGGCTGTGGTTTATACACTTCTTCCTGGTGGTGCTGGTAGTGGTGGTGTTGCTGCTGCTGTTGTTGTTGTTGTTGTTGTGATTGTTGTTGTTGCTAGTAGGGTAATAATGTATGTGTGAGACGGAGGTGATTTTTAAATGTTTGCGTTGGTGGTTACTGTATAGAGTGTGATAGTAAGTAGGAAGGTTTGTGGTAACTGTGGTGACGGCAGTGTTAGTTGAAATGGAAGTCAAGATTGTTCTTCTTATATTTGTTGTTGGCTGCGCCATACATTGACTCTCTTGTCGTTGCTGATACTGATGATAATGTGTTTGTTCATAAATTGTTATTGTTGTTGATGCGATTCTTCTTGTTCTGTGTAACTGTTACTTTTCGTAATGGCTTTAATGTGATTGATCTAGCTGATGTTTTTGCCGTCGTTGTCGTCGTCGTCATGGTCAGTGTCGTCGTCATCATCAACGTCGACTTAGTTGCTGTTGACTCAGATTTTTCTTTCCCCGTTTCGATCATTGGACTGTGGCCTTGCTGTGACGACCTCTTGAACGGTTTAGTCGAATGACTCTCACCTGGGGTCCATATGGCCCCTAAGAGTCCATATGACCCCTGAGAGTCCATATGGCCCCTGAGAGTCCATATAGCCCCTGAGAGTCCAAATGGCCGCTGAGAGTCCATATGGCCCCTGAGAGTCCATATAGCCCCTGAGAGTCCATATGGCCCCTGAGAGTCCATATAGCCCCTGAGAGTCCAAATGGCCGCTGAGAGTCCATATGACCCCTGAGAATCCATATGGCACCTAAGAGTCCATATGGCCGCTGAGAGTCCATATGACCCCTGAGAATCCATATGGCACCTAAGAGTCCATATTAGATTTTGAGGGCTCCGTGCAAGAAAATGGAAATCTAGACATCTACAAGAGTGTTTAAATTTTGCTTTAGATGTATATATTGGCATGTATCCAAAAAAAACAGGGTTCTTTCCATAACATTTTACATAGTACAGCCGACACGAATTAATATGTGAAAAAGAAAAGAGGAATTTTGGAAGAAGTTGCAATAAAACTAGTTTTTATATATTGAATGTCGATGGGGGTCCACCAGAATAAATTAGAAATCAAGGTGGCCCATAGACAGAAAATGGGTGAAGTCCCTGCTTTAGTCAAACAAATCGACCATGGGATTATTTTGAAGTCTTGTACTTATATTCTCTACACTTTGTCCGAATTACTAAGCCACGGTGATATAAATAAAAACAAATCCATTAACATACGTACTCCACCAAGCGCCATTGAATAGTATATATCCAAAAACCAGTACTTCCGAATTCAAACAGACGAATGAGATCTCGCATTCTTTCTCAATCACCCACGTGTGTCACGAGTAATTCCGCAGAAAATGTATCTTTTTATATATCAGGCCATACAATAAGTTCTGTACGATTTTACCTTTTTTTAAATTGAATGAAATTTAATAGTATTTTATAATGTCTAATGGAATTTTAAATTATTTTTATGCATTTGTGTACATTTAAACTAATTAAATATTATTTTGCAGAATAATAGAATTAAAATTTCTCTGATTAAAACCCTTTCTAACATGGAAGTATAAGGCACATAATTCTTTATGAGTACCAAAAAAGGAAACTCTGCAGCCGAAGCGACTCGAAACATACACTCAGTTTATGGGAAAGAATGCTTGAATGAAAGAATTTGCAGAAGATTGTTTGCAAAATTTAGAAGTGAAATTTCAGCCCTGAAGATGAAGATCAAACAGGACGCCCAGTTGAGCTTGATGATAAGCTCTTTAAGTCATTACTTGAAGAAAATCCTGCATTATCCGTTGAAGAATTGGCATTAAAGCGTAGTTCAAACCATACAACGGTTCGTCGTCATTTTCAATAACTTGGAATGGTTCCTAAACTTGGAAAATGAGTGCCTCATGAATTGCCCGAAACTCATTTCACTCTTTTTGGATAGACTTGTGACTGGTAACGAAAAATGAATCTTCTATTGAAATATTAAACGTCGTAAATAGTGACTTGGTAAAAGGGGAAAAAGCTCAACCACAACCAAGAAGGGACATGGCATTGCAATTTGGTTGTTGGATTTTTATAATCAAAATGTCCAAAAATGGGAGCTGTTCCTTGCTAAATTCCACTGTAAATTGAATGCTGGAGTTTATATTTTTCAATGTAGATTTGAAATCCAGAAGTTTATTATAGGTTTCATAACAGATGATAAAACAATCGTCTAGGTACCTTTTCCAGTTTCCTCTTATATACTGGTGGAATGGGGGTGCAAACTTTTGGGGCAAAAGTTCACATAGGGTAGATTCAAAGAAACCCATTATCACGTTCGCAAGGACAGACGCTGCATTCGTTCCCATCTCAATACGGCATCATTGGTGATAGTATGTTTCATAGAATAGGAAGTAATTTTGAAGGATGAACTTCAGAGATTCAATGACAAAAGTCATGTTTATGCGGTCCGGGAGAACTTCGGGGCATATTATAACCAGAATTTTATTGCCTCTATTGTGTAGCCATATGGAATGTTGGTGTAGAGGTTGATGACATCGAAGGAGACAAATAGTGCTTCTTCGTTGGTGGTTTTTGGTAGATGCTCGAGCATATTCAGACCGTCTCTACATACATACATACATACATACATACATACATACATACATACATACACACATACATACATACATACATACATACATACATACATACATACATACATGTATATAGATATATATATATATATATAAATATATATATATATAGTATATATATATATATGTATACGTATATATATATATATATATACATATATATATACATATATATACATATATATATATATATACATAATATATATATAAATAATATCACACACATATTTATACACTCACACAGATAGTCACAGACACACACATATATAATATTTATGTCAATATGTAATATATATATATATATATATATATATATATATATATATATATACAGGGTGCGTAAGATGTTTGAGAACAGGTTTATGTTCATAAAAAACGGATATATAATAACAAATAATAACTGTTATCAAAAAATGCTACGAGGATATAAAATAAAACTTCCTTTGATGAGAAATCACTCCAATATTCCACAACGTTTGAACCTTTTGAACTTCTCTAAACTTTTTTGTACTTTCTGCTTTTTCCTATTGTTTCTCTCAATCCTCATTTGTTACATTGCCTCTGTCTCCTCACCTTTCTTTTTCCTCTTTCTCTTCTCTTCTCCCTTTCTTCCCCTTCCTCTTTGTTTCTTCCTTCTTCCTACTTCTTTCTCTCCTTGTTTTCACTTATTTTCTCCTCCAGCCTCTCGTATTTTTCTCCTCACCCCCTTTGCATTTTTTCTCCACACACCTTTTGAATGTTTCCTCCTCACATATTTATTTGCCTTTCTCTCTCTCACCTTTTTCTTTATTCTCCTTTCTTTCGCTTTTCCTCTCGTTTCTACTTTATTATCTCCCCTTCTTCCTATCGCTCCTGTGTGGCCCATCTATCCGGCATTCGCCATGATAGATTGCTTTCCACTAAACCTTTTTATATATTTTCTCTCCCTATTTATTTTTGTGTTCCTTTCTGTCGAAGAGCTTAGGCTCGAAACGTAAAAGACTTTCTCAGTTTCCGAGCGTTAAACTAATATATCTGATTGTTGTTTACACACCCATCTTCGTTTTTTATTTTTCAAATTTCACTATATATTATATTGTGTGTGTGTGTGCATGTATATATACACACTCACACATAATGTATATATATGTATATGTACACGTATATGTGTATGTATGTATATATTATATATATATATATATATTATATATATATATATATATATATTATATGTGTGTGTGGTGTGTGTGTCTATGTTCGCCACTTCCCCAACGCTTGGCCGTCGGTGTCGGTTTGTTTATATCCTCGAACCGTAAATCAGTGGTTGACAAGAGAGACGTATTGAATAAATATCAAAGTACGAACCTTAAAAGAAAAGGAAAAAAAAACATATAATGTGTTCGATTTGTTCGAATGAACAATAGATGGCTCTGCCTCAGCATGGCCGCATACCAATGTCTGAAACAATGAAATATAATCTTGCTGTAAGGAGAAATAAAGAAATAAAGAAAAATAGAAATGGAGAGAAAGGAGAGAGGGAGAACAAAATATACAAGAGCAAGAGAGAGAGGGAGAGAGCGTAAGTGAGAAAGAGAGCTAATTGGAAATAGAATTATTAATATAAGATAGAGAGTAAAAGAATTTCAGTGCCACAAAGAGATAAAGAGAAGAGAACACACACACACATACACACACAGATAAAGAGGAGAGGACACACACACGCACACGCACACACAAAGAAAGAGATTTGAAATGAGTGAAGAGGGAGAGTAGAATTTATAATCTTCCTTTACGTCTCGATATGAACACTTTCCTTCTTTTCTATCGAATTAAAACATCGAGAGATTTAAGTTCCATAACAGCTAACATGTTTCTTTCAATCTGAGCATTCTCAATATATTTAAGGGTTAATAATGCTTTAAGCATATTAGATATTAGTTGTCTTATATAGCAGAGAGATTAAGAATTGAATGAGAAATTGTAATCCGTTCCATCTGTTATTGAAACGCAATATATATTCTGATTTAACTAGAATTTATACGAATGAACTATAAATAACAATACTACTTTCGTGGATAATTAATCAGTATCGATATAAACATCATAAATATACAAACACAGAGGAAAATAGTGTGGAAAAGAAATAATATAAGAATGCAAAACGAATTAATGAATTCCTAGACACATTTTAGCGTGAATCTCGAAATGTAAGTTTTGATTAATACACTACAATAGAAATAATAACTCGTCTGTTTGTCCAAGATGTCTTCTTCGTTAGATTCTTTCTATCGTATTTTTCGTATTTACATTCAATGTTGAGATAATTACACTTCGCCACTATCTTTATCTAAATACAAGTTATCAATTTTCATCATCGTTCTTATTAATGCTGTAGGCATCTCACCAAGTCTGTGTGACTATTAATTAGCTTTCTGTTGAAGGGACAGAACTCGTAGTCTGACAGTCTCATACGCTGCAATCTTTCTTCTGTAGTCCTGCAAAGAGAAGAAAATCAGAGATAGCCTCTCTCTCAAGATATGCAAGGGTCTTCTTTTCCGTTTAAACTATTCGTATCTATCTATCTATCTATCTATCTATCTATCTATCTATCTATCTATCTATCTATCTATCTATCTGTCTGTCTGTCTGTCTGTCTGTCTGTCTGTCTATCTATCTATCTATCTATCTATCTATCTATCTATCTATTTATCTATCTGTCTGTCTGTCTGTCTGTCCATCTATCTATCTATCTATCTATTTTTTGTACCGATCTATCTGTCTGTTTATCTTTCCATCTATCTATCTATCCATCTATCTATCTATCTATCTATCTATTTATTTATCTATGTAACAGCAGGTAAGCAAATATACATATGTGTGTGTGTGCATGCGTGTGTAGTGCGTTTTGTGTGTGTGCGTGTGTGTGTGCGTGCATATCCTTATATCTCAGCACTATTTAGGGTAGCCTTAGGCGTTCAAAACACCACCGCCAAGTTACATTGAATGTGCAAGTTAATATTCAATACAAAGAATGCTGTGTGGGGGGGGGGGTCTGTGTGTGTGTGTGTATGGTGTGTGTGTGTGTGTGTGTGTGTGTGTGTGTGTGTGTGTGTGTGTGTATGTGTGCTTGCATATAAATTGGAGGAGATGATGGACTGAGATTTGGTCCCCGCTGCTGACTGACCAACGGGAGGGGTTAGAGTTCATGGTCGAAAAACCCGGTATTCATTGGATACTGTCTCACACCAACTCTTTATGGCTAAAGATTCTCTTCACTTTGGTGAGTGGAAACGAAGCATCTTCTACATGTTAACAAACACACACATACACACAGTGTATGCGCATAAGGACACACAACACACACACATATAATATTTATATATAGATACATCCATATACATAAAGACGTAATATATATATATATATATATATAAATAAATATACACATACATACATACGCACACTTATATTTATATATGAACACACATACACACAGATACACACAGACAGACACACATATATACTGTATATATGAATATTTGTATACATACCTGTATGTATGCTCATATGTATCTATAGATATGTGTGTAGTTGTACGTTTGTATATGGGTAGAATTCACAAAAAACAAAACAAAAGACGAAGACAGGTGTAGTAGAAAACAAAATGTAGTAGTATAACGCTTAGGAAATGAAAAAAGTCTTTAACATTTCGAGCCTACGCTCTTCCACAGAAAGGAACACAGAAAGAAACAAAGGGAGAAAAAATGTGCGTAGTGGCTAGCGATCTATCAAGGCGAAATATCTGATTAGTAGTTTTCAGTCCTTTTGACTGGATGGCAGAGAGTGGAACTAGTGAAAACATTCTCAAAAATAAAACAGGAGGAATTTGCTTGAAAATTTAAACCAACAACTTTTATGAATTTCAAAAACTTTCTAACAGATTATAGAAAACTGCAGAATATTCGTGGTTTGCGCTTAAAATATTTATTCTGTCTTCGGTTTACCTGATTCTTGTCACTGTATTTTGGGAAGTTGATTAGTCCAAGAAACACAGGCACTGGTGTCATTTCACTTTTTTAAAAGTTTAGATTAATCAATTAGCTAATCTATAATTTCATTCATTATTCGGTCAATCAATCAAACAGTTAGGTTAGAGTGAGTCCTATCGCAGTCATTCTCGATCTCACGAAAGTCATTAACTCTCTATTCCTGATCTGTCTGTATCTTAGATTTTAGATTCTATATTTATAATTAGAATGATGTAAGAGTGCGGGGAGAGGTGAGTGGGTCTGTGTACGTGCGCCCGCATGTCCGCCTGCATGTCCGCCCGCATGTCTGCCCGCATGTGTTCCTGCTTGTGTGCCTTCATGTGCACCTGTGCGCTCAAAGTTCGGAATTTGTAAGTATGAACGGGTATGTGTATGTGTGCACGCGCCTGTGCGTAAGTATATAATGGTTTATGTAAAAGGCATGATTTAAAATGTTTATCTATTTATGTATTTATTTATTTGTTTATTCATCTATATTTACCTCCACCTTCGCTAAGTATTCTTTTCAGTCGTGTTTGTTTGTTTGTTTGTCCGTGGAGAAAATATCTCATGAACTACTGGATGGATTCAGATGAAACTTTCAGGGATGTTTGGCCTTGTGACTGACACGAACTGATTAGATTTTGGGGTCGATTCGGTACCGGACAAGGATTCTGGATTATTTTTCCTCTTTTTTATTTTACTTAATTTTTCAGAGCGGTCGGGTTCATTGTTTGTAATCTCGTTTGTGAGAGCAGTCGAGTTTATATCAGATATTCACATTTTAAAACTCATCTCTGGCTAATCGTTGAGAGGACGTTGGTGTTGCCTTGGCGGAGCTTTGCGCTCTCTGAGTGCTCTTGTTTATTCTATGGTTAGTGTTTGTCTTTGTGAACAGATTGCATTTGTTTTGAGATATGTCAGTGCGAGTGCATGTATATACTGCACATTCAAGTGCAGTCCCTATACAAAGCATATAAACACGTGCATACACACAGACGTACACACCCATTACAAACCTAAAATCTATAATTTTTCCTGTAGGGTTCGAAGCTGGGAGTCTAATATACCACACTATCTCATTGACATTGTATTTATCGGCCAATTTAATATCGAAATGATGTCATGCCTCGACAAGACATGGGTAGGCACGTACATATCGGTTCCTATATGATCTTATGTAGATTATAGATTAACTCTTCATCTTGTGAGTAGCGATAATGGGGTGGAAATTACATTTTACCTGTATTGTTTAATTCGTCTATTTTACTTGTTTCTCTCATTATACTGCGGCCTTGCTGGGACAGTGCCTTGAAAGATTTTTAATCGTATGAATTCACTCCAGTTCTTATATTCTTTTAAACGCACCAAGATCGGTTGGCGGGGAACAAATAGATATAAAGATACACACATACACACATGCATACATAGATACATACATACACACACGCGTACATACTTACATACATGCATATACATACACTTATACATACATAAATACATGCAAACACACACACACACACACACACATATATATACATATATTTATTTAAATTATAACAATAATTAAGGGTTCAGCAACTAGTTGTTTGACCACATACCGAAAATTTTATAAATAGCAACCAAAAGACTGCTATTTCTGTTTTCTACAAAAATATGTCTCCACAGATTACAATATTTGTAACTCACACAGGCAAAAGAAGAAAAATAATGAAATCAAACAGTCTTCGTTAATTATGGAGGCGTTTCTGGATCAGAATTATAAAAATTCATTTCCGTTATCAACATAATATTTCGAAACTTATAAATCTGAAAATGCTAGGAAAATTTACCCCTTATAATTCTGACCAAGCGCCATCAGAACATATAAAAGCTAATCAGCATATCCACATTTATATAGACTAGTGAATTCGTATCTCCCTCCAATTTCACCATGTGCTTCACAAGATAGTACTGCAGAAAAAGATTCGCAGTTTTGTTATCGGGGAATGAAATAATCATTACAGATATAGGGTAAAACATTATTAATTTATTCTAATAAAATTAAATAAAATTTTACCAAGTAGTTTTCGGTATAGAAACGAAACAAAACTGCGAAACTTTTTCTGCAGTACTATCTTGTGACGGATATTTACATTTGACAGTTATTTGTCCTCATTTTGTTTGTTATTAATACATCGTTTCGGCTGATAAACTCTCCAGCCTTCATCAGGTGTCTAACGGTACTTGGATGTGTGAACTCAATAAAGTCATCCATATAGATCCTGTGAATTCAATAAAGCCATCCGTATAGTTCACAATGGAAAAGGAAAAAGACAATTACCTAGTATTCCTGGACGTATGAATAAAAAGCACCAAGTATGGATCCAGAGCATCCGTATACCACAAGCCAGCCTTCACTGAACGATACCTCAACTTCAGTTCCCACCATCCGTATAAGTGAAAGGGCCACTCTCTCAAAAATTCGCAATTCTAACCAAAACCTAAAAATAATTGGTAAAATCCGCCTTGCACTTAAGGATATAATTTCAGCTAATTATTCTCATATTACAGATCTCAACCATCCACGAAAAGCTGAACGATTGTATGTGGTGAAAAAATTAGAACACGACAACCTTCCCTCAAGAAACCTAATTGGCAAGAGCGTATTCGACACCAAACACTTATGTCTGACATAGAATGTCTAAAAAAACCTTAAGTTTGACAAGACTACCAAACCAACAAAAACCCGAAAATTAAAGAGAAAATATAATATAAAAACCATATTTGATATCGATACCACCATAGAAACCATCAAGCAAAAATATGTACTAAAGCTGCCCGCCTAGCAAGGTATGGAAAGCGCGTTGGATTCTTCAAGGGCAACAACATATTAAAAAATAACACCAAATGCGTTTTAGAGAACGATAGGGAAAATACCAGTTGCAGTAAAGTGTACCCCCATCAAAAGAAGTGCAGGAATTTTGGAATAAAAAAAACAAAAAAAAAACACGCACAATGAAAAGTCTCCTTGGTTTGATAGAATATCTACAGACTTAGAAGAGCAAAAGTGGGAGGGTATCAAGTTAGAGGATGTAAGATTTGCTCTCAGGAAGTCAAACAAATGGAAGTCTCCAGGAAAGGATAAAATTCCTAACTTCCGGTTGAATGCTTTCTCAGAGAGACTTGAACTGCTAACAAAACTTTACAACAATGTTTTGCAACAAGCTAGTATAATTCTCTCTTGGCTAGCTAATGGTGTAATACTCCAAAAATCGAAGAAATAACTGAACCCAAAAATTATAGAGCCATAACATGCTTAACAACAATGTATAAAACGCTAACATCTGTCTTGACTGAATATACCTACAGTCTTTTTTTTTGTAGAAAGCGGCATATTCCCTAATGAGCAAAACTGATGTAAACGTGGGTCCTATGGCTGTAATGTTCAGCTACTCATCAATAAGATGATCCTGGAAGATTGTCACAAAATATAAAAACTTGTCGATAGCCCGGGTAGACTATAAAAAATTCTTTTGATAGTCTACCACATAACTGGATTAAGAAATGCCTGGAAATGTATAAAATATCACATACCCTGCGAAACTTGTCTTTCAGTATGAGAACCACACTGATTTTGAACAGTGACAATGAACCTCTTAATGCTGGAGATGCAAAAATTTCCCGTGGCATTTTCCTGGGTGACTCATTATCACCACTCTTCTTTTGTCTAGCCTTAATACCTCTCTCGAAATTGCTCAATGAAGTACAATACGGTTATAAAATGTTTGATATAAATATAAATCATCTCATTTATATGAGATGATTATAAAGCTCTTTGCAAAAAATGACCAACAATTACAGGGTTTACTAGCAATTGTTAAGCAATTCAGTGATGACATCAGAATGTAATTTGATCTCGATAAATGTGAAAAAGCTACCTTAATTCAAAGGGAAAATGATAGAAACCCAACGTTAATCTTGATCAACAGAATGTTCTAAATATGTTAGAACCAGCGGAGAGCTACAAATACGTAGCCCGCCTTGCACCGGTGGTCTACGTGGAACCATATAAGGACCATTGAGTACTTTATGAAAATCTTTATGTATTTATGTATTCATGTATGTAAGTATATATGTACGTATGGATATGGAGATCTGAGGATGAGCCTAGTGGATTGACGATATTTGACCGAAATTATATATAGAGATTTTTATGCGAAGTTTAATTTGAAGCAGGCAGCAGTTGGAGCCTTTCCCTGAAATGAGTGCTTAAGGACACATCATGGCTGTGATTGACATCAAAAAGGATTTTGAAAATTGGTCATGATATTTTCAGGAATGCATCAGATGGGTTGGTAACAGTGTTGGTATTGGGATTGATATATAGTCCCAACTTGAAATGTATATCTCACTTTGTTTGCAATGGTATTACAGAGGAAATATGTGTATTTGAAAGTGGGGTTGCGTATGTAAAACCGTGCTGTTATTAGAGGTTGTTAATTATTTTTGTCTTAGCGCTTCTGGCAAAGCAAAAAAAAAAAAAAAAAAGATTGCGCGTATGTACTAAGAAGACATATAAATGCGAAATTGAATAACACATGCAGACATTCAGAAAAAGAAAAAAAAAAGAAAGAAATCTAATTCAAAGTAACAACAACAGACCTTGAGAACAGTTTGAAACCAAACATATTCCAATTTATTGTTGGAATGAGCTTGTGATAATTCTTGCATTTATTAGGGAAACAATAAGCATTTATATGTCTTGGCTGCTAGAATAAATTTTAAACACATGTTGACATACGAACAAATGTTTGCATGCCTTTCGTATGATGGGAATTATCTCTAGGTTATGTAATTACAGACGCACAACACACAAAAATAGATATATCTGTGTAAACATATATATAATATATATGTGTGTATACATACATACATACATACATACATGTATAGATATATATATATATATATATATATATATATTATATATATATATATATATATGTATATATATATATATATATGTATATATGTATATATATATATATATTATATTTATATATATATATATACATATGTCTTTGTACACATATATACATATATCTATGTATATATAATATATATATATATATATATGTATGTATATAGGTATATATCTACATATAAATAGGTAGGTATATATACATGTACATATATATATATATATATATATATACGAACAAATATAATGTAATATACATACCCGTTTGTGTATGTATAATATATTTGTGTGAGTACGTAAGTATGTATGTGCAAATTCGTGTAGTTGTTCATGAGCGTATGTGGGTGTTCATCTCTCTGTGTTAGGTAGACATTTGATGACATAAGCAGCAACTTGTAATTTGTAAGATAGTTCAATTTCATATAGATGTTTGCAGGTATTAATGCCCCTAGATATGCATACACTCAAAAGTATACACGCGAATGCGTTGTGTGAGGGCGTGCGCACAAGCGTGTGAGTGTGTGCAAGTACGTGCACCTGTGTGTGAGTGTATGTGTGTGTGTGTCTGTGAGTGTGTGTATGTAAATGTATGTGTGTGTGCATGCATGTATCGGTGCATGTGTGGGTGAACGAATTCACAGCAGAAAGTTCACTTCATAATGTGGTATTTTCTTTCTTTCACCTACTCTCCCAATTACCCGCTTTTACAGTGTCCAGTAAAACAAACAACCACACACACACACAGAAACACTCAGACACAGACACAGACACACATACACATATTTGTCAGTGTCAGCGCGAAGCAGTGATTAATCATTCACGAATTTTACGATCGTTAAAATATGTTTGTTACCTTTCAAATTTCACGAGCAAAATTCACTACAGTTACTGTGAAGAAAAAGTTCTCGTTTCTCGTAAAAGGTGTAAAAATACCGTTTCTACCCAGTGTTCTCTTCTACGTGATTCCCAGATGCAGCGTGTGTAGCTCTTCAGCCTTCGTCAATGGGAAATACCGAAGGGAGGTAATTCTAAGCAGAGTTAAAGTCGTAGATTTTACGTAAAACAGTCAACAGTGTATACATATGTGTGTGTGTTTGTGTATAAACATACACATATATACACACAAAGGAAAATAATTTCATTCTTATAGAAAAATGAATATTTGAAACGTGTGATGCTGCGATAGTTTTAGCATATTTCCTTATAATCCGTTTAGAATTTTGATGTTCTTTTTTCTGCAATCTCATGCAGTTGTTTGTAATGGCATTTATATTTTTCTATTTAGCCCTTTGTTAAAGCTTGCTGAGCTGAGTTATGATGCAATATATTCTTTATATAATCATAATTAAGTGGTACTTCAAACTGTTATGACGACGATCTTTCTAGTTGTCCCGATCAACGTTATTCTTAGGGAAGCTCAGCGTGACACAGAATATGAGAAGGCTAACCATTTGAATTACAAGTGCAACTCATTTGTGTCAGTTCAATGGATTGGAGCAACGCGCAAATATATGTCTTACTCAAGGATGCAAGAATCAAACGGACGGCCTTACAATCGTGACCCCCGTACACTAACCATTAAGCTACGCGCCTTCAAATATGATCGTACTGATTTGATATATAACCATTTTAACGTAATTGAGCATGGCGTGGAAGATTTGCCTTCTTAAAAGGGTAGAATATTTAGCGTAGGGCAAATAGATTGTCAAATGAGATCTTAAACAGCAATGGGGATTGTAAGAAATATCAACGTAGTGGTTGTCATTATTCCTTTCATCACAAAGGCGCCGAGTTGGCAGAATCGTTAGCGCGCTGGACGAAATGCTTAGTGGTACTTCTTCTGCCTCTACGTTCTGAGTTCAAATTCCGCCGTGGTCGACTTTGTCTTTCATCATTTCGGGGTCGATAAATTAAGTAACCGTGAAACTCTGGGGGTCGATGTAATCGATTAGTCCCCTCCCCCAAGATTTTAGGCCTTGTGCCTATATTAGAAAGAATTATTCCTTTCGTCACAGACTAGCTCTGTTTCCGAGGATGTTACTATTCAGATAATTTCCGACGGAAAATTTGTTTTCGAGGTAGATCCGACCAGGCTGCATGTTGTGTTGTTGAGGAAGGCACTTTATTTCACGTTGCTCCAGTTCACACAGCTGTATAAATTAGTTGCAACGTCACTGGTACCAAGCTGTATCGGCCTTTGCTTTTCTATTGGATAACATCAGTGGCGTGGAGAGAGGAAGCTGGTCTTCCATAAAAATAACTTTAGGCTGTGCGTTCGCCAGTGATGCGACTTCTTCCCAGACTTGTATTCCGGACAGGAACCTTTTAGGTGGACCCATAGTTATTCCTGATCAACTGAGTTAAGTTTTATGTATGTAGGCATGTATGTAAGCACGTACATATGTATATATGTATGTATGTATGTATGTATGTAGTATGTATGTATGTATGTATGTATGTATGTATGTATGTATGTCTGTCTGTATGTATGTATGTATGTTGCACACTGTTGTATGTGGATGAAGGTTAATAACATAGGCGAGGAAATCAAATTACAAATGCCTTACCAACAAACTGCCTTCAAATAATTGTTGTCGAACGAGGTACATTTACAAATCTTTAACATGGGTGCCATTTAAAC
This sequence comes from Octopus sinensis, assembly GCF_006345805.1. Taxonomy (NCBI): domain Eukaryota; kingdom Metazoa; phylum Mollusca; class Cephalopoda; order Octopoda; family Octopodidae; genus Octopus; species Octopus sinensis. The sequence goes on from NC_043007.1 coordinate 9,011,256, forward strand.
AGATGTGAAACCATCATTATTATTGTTGGCGAAGAGGCAATATGTCACTATCGTTAGCGTGTTGGATGAAATGCTTAGCAACATTATTTTCTTTCAGCTTATAACGTTTTGATTTCAAAACTCGCCGAGGCCAACTTCGTTTTCCTTCTTTCGGGGACCGATTGAAATAAATGCTAGTTTAGCATTAAAATTTCCCTTAAAATTCTAGACCCTGTGC
>NC_043007.1:9016472-9018972 GCF_006345805.1 Octopus sinensis
TATAGTGACGGAGTACAGCTCTAAAGATTTGTCACGTCATGCAGGAAACGATACAAATTATTTCAACAATGGTTGTTGTGGTATTATTTGTATTGATATGACCACAGCTTTCGCAGAATAAAAGATACTACGATATTCGTGCACATACACACGTATACACACAAACGGGTTCGTATATGTATACACACACAAACTCACACAAAACAAACATACGTACATACATACAAACAAACACAATCATATGTGTGTGTATGTGTATGTGTGTATCATATGCTATAATATAGTATCAAAAGCGTTATATTACTCTATGTGTATGTGAGTGTGTGTGCATATCGGTTCACATACGCAGACATGTATACATAGATATATAGTGAATTATCGGCATCTGTCGTCTTGGAAACCTAACGTTATAACTATATAATCTTACACATAAGCCTTCGATTGATATACACTCTTATTATCATGCTTCTTCTTCTTCTTCTTCTTCTTCTTCTTCTTCTTCTTCTTCTTCTTCTTCTTCTTCTTCTTCTTCTTCTTCTTCTTCTTCTTCTTCTTCTTCTTCTGCTCCTTCTTCTTCTCATTATTATTATTATTATTATTATTATTATTATTATTATTATTATTATTATTATCATTATTATTATTATTATTATTATTATTATTATTATTATTATTATTATTAGTATTATTATCCATTCATTCTTTCATTCATTTTGTTTTTATTTTTGCTTTTTCCTCTTCCTATTTTTTCTTCTATTAAATTGCACGCGTTAGTGTATCGTCTGTTCTGGGATTTTCCAGGAAAACCGTTCTCTTTTTCGAAAATTGATCTTTTTATTGAGAGTTTCTATCAACAATCTCTGATAGCTTCTTCGTGGCCGACGTATAATTATTTTATCTACCACTTTCCAATTCTTCATCCTTATCTTACTTCTAGTTTCGTTTCTTAGTTCGCTGCTATTACGGATCTTAATATCAAGCGAGGAGAATCCTTTATTAAGCAAATCTAGTCGAAGCAGAAATCGATAGACGTAAAATCTATTTCATTTCCTCGACATCGGATTAAATCAGACCCAGGAATCAATTAATTAGCCTAGAGGTCAAGTGGGATTAAGAGAGGCCATATGTGTGTGTGTGAGTGAATTATAACTATATACCGCGGTAACGTGAGCGGTGAATTTAGGAAGATGGATCAATGCCACACTCCATCATATTTTGACGTAAATCTTTCTTATCTAAGTCAATTTCTAAATGTTATATGTAGCCTAATACCAGGGCTCAATATACAACACATTACGGATTTAACGATTTTCCAATCTTTGAAACATTCTATATTTGTTTTCGCTAATTGCTGTCGCAATGACATTCCTTATCTTATGATATCAATATTTTATATCCGATGCTCACTAAATTATCTTGTCTTTGACTTTCTTGATTGTCATAGGACGTCGGGTCGATCTGTTGGCGATGGCGATTCATCTACCAAACAAAGATTTCAGTGTCTAATTTTCCATACAAGCACTTTTCAGGTGTTCCTAGATACAGTAGTACCTGCGTACCTCAGGATGCTAGCTGTATATACGTACAGCGAACACAAAACTGGCCTGTGTATAATTTGTATATCTATGCTATACTGAAATAGTTATACCGTAATTATATCGAAATAAACGTCATGAATATATGACAGGTTTTATCGTTCCCAGATATAATTAGAACTCCAACCATGAAAATAGTTATTGAACAGTATTCAATGTAGAAATTCTTAGAACTAAAACATAAATGAAAACACGTGGTGTACTCTGGTAGTCATTTTCTGAAAGGGAGATAATCATTTCTAGATCAATTATAGCGATATTAGTGCTTTGAATTCTAAATCGAAGTGCAAGGAAGAAGATCCATAGATTATACATAGCATAAATACACATTTAATTCTATTTTTCTTATGCGTTACAGAGACCTTAGAATTTCCAACCGTGGGTCATCATGTATATTGGATGTAGTCTACAGAAATGCAAAACATGCGAAGGGTCTGCGTTTTAGAGGTCCGTAACTGAGGTAAACAATTTCCAAGTCAGACACACGCGAAAAAGATGAATACTGCAGGGACAGCGTCATACATGTGGACACTCTACGTTGCATAAAAGATTATGATAGTTATAAATACAAACTTGTTGCCACTTCAAATATGCTTGAGCCGTATTGGAACCCATAAGAAAACCATTCACTGTATTTTGTCATGGAGAAAATATCTCGCTGTTGACAAATAAGTGTAAATCAGAGACGTGCCGCCTGGTATGCAAGACAGGCAACGCTTACGTTGAATAAAATAGATTGATAGCAACATTTTCCTTTTATGACAAAATATGTACCTAATTCAATAAAATTATGAAGGTTACTCTGATTACTAAGCATAAAATACAAAATATTTTATTTCTTTTTGTAGATTAGGTAGGCATAATTCACTCCTGCTTTTCAATCCCAATATTTAAGCTACGCATAG
>NC_043007.1:9023972-9026472 GCF_006345805.1 Octopus sinensis
GTCGATTATATCGACCCCAGTGCGTAACAGGTACTTATTTAATCGACGCCGAAAGAATGAAAGGCAAAGTCGACTTCGGCGGAATTTGAACTCAGAAAGTAACGACAGATGAAATACCGCTAAGCATTTCACGCGGGTGCTAACGATTCTGTCAGCTCGGTGCCTTAGAAACGTTAAAACAGTTTCCCGTTATTTTGTCCGGGTATTTCCAATCTGGATGTCATCTACTTTGCTTTTCTTCCTTCTGGGATCAGTAAAATAGAGTTGATTAGCAAGAACTAGGTCAGTTAAATAAACTAAATCAGTGATTCTCACCCTTTTTACTATCCAGACCAGATTCAAAATCTGGATTGTTTTATGGAAACGCAGCCCAAACAAGTTAAATAGGAGACAATCAAAGAAAACTTTATTACATCTTAAGAAGAAATACTGGCGAGGATACCAGAAGGATACTCGAAAGCCGCATTCGGGCTCGTGAGCCGCCGTTGAGGACAGCTTGCAGAAGTATTCCTTTGAAGCCCTTGGCCTTATGGCATTGTCGTAAACGAGTTATCGTTTTTAACCACCTTATATGACAGTATCTTTTTTTGCTATTATTCATTGGGTAATTTATTCATTTCTTTATCAGCATTACTCTTTCTTCTTCATTGTGTCTTTATATGTATTATACATTTTCCACTTTTTTCACATTCTGGGTCTTTTCACTTTTTATTTCTTTTGCTTCAGTTTTAAATCTATTCATTTTTCTCTCCCTAGTAACATGCTCACTGAATCGTTTTTCTTCAGTTCTTTAAAAATTTATACGAGACAATCATTCTCAGCTCTTTATAAATCTTCTTACTGTTTGTATTATATTTCAGTTATTTATAACATTTCTAATATCGTATCGATTGCAACGTAGTAAAAACACATACTAGCGAATTCATAAACACACAAACATTTCAAACTGCACTTAGATATTTTATTATTTCGAGTGAAAAAAATTTTCCTCGCTCTATTTGCCATCTGGTCTCTACTTCATCGTGATGCATCGATGTGACGAAACACTCGACACCAAACAATAACTGTTTAACTGAAGGTAAGGGTCTTTGTGGGTAGGTTCTTCAATGGCTAATATGTTTTCCTTGCTGTAATTGTTTTAGTTCCAAAATATGGTCTCCGATCAAATCACATGCCAGTCAATTACATCTCCGAAATACCATTATTTCTTTCACTCATTTTGCATTTTAGTCCTGCATTCTCCCTCATCTCCCATCGTATAAACTTTATTATCTTATATTTCTTCCCTTCTAAGATCCCTTAAACATATTTTTCTTTCATCTTCGAATATTTCCAATGAGTTTCTTTCGTATTATCTCCAGCAGTGTGGCTTATCTCCTATATTTTATATTCATCCTTTACTCGTTCCGGGCATTAGACTGCGCCCATGCTGGTGCATTGTCTTTAAGAATTTTTGGTCGAATTAATCGCCCCCAGTACTTATTTTTTAAAGCCTGGTACTTATTCTAACGATATCAATTGCCGAAATGCTGGGCTACAGGGACGTAGTCGCGCCAATACCGGTTGCTAAGCGGTTGTGGGGGATAAGCATAGACACAATGACACACAAACATAGATATACATACATCCAAACACACAAACATACACACACACACAAATACATATACGAGGGACAGTACAAAATTATACGCACTCTTGTTTTTCCAATGTATTTACTGAAAAACAAGGGTTAAACAGGTACCTTATTTTTCAGGTATTGTCTGCTTCCTTTTCAATTCACTTGGTCCAGTGCTCCACAAACTTGCTTATTCCCTCCAAGACGAAGGAATTTAGTTGGTCGTGCAACCGTTCATGCACGGCTTCTTTCACATCATCAACTGTAGGAAATCGACAACTTCGTAAACCATCTTTGTGTGATCCAAGGATATGACAGTGCGAAGGAGCGAGAGATGGGTGTAGGCTGGGCGTTCTAGCAGCTCAAAACCCAATTGGCTAATGATTTCAACTGTCTGGGTTGTCGTGTGTGGGTTTGCATTGTCATGCAACATCAAATTTTTCTTCGACAATAGGCCTCGGGTTTTGGTGCGAATTGCTGGCTTCACATTGTTGGCCAGCAAAGCATTGTATCTTGCACTATTGAACGTACACCTTTTCTCCATGTAGTCTTCCAGTATATGCTCCTTTGATACCCCAAATAGGGTTAGCATCACCTTTATAGCGGAAGACTGAGTCTTGAATTTCTTCATCACCACGATGTTTCCAATTTATACTCTATCTTTTGGATTCTGCCTCTTAATGATGGATCCACGTTTCATCTCCTCTGATTACTCTGGTCAAAAATTGCTCGCCCTCGTTGATGTAGCGGTCGATTAAACGTTGGCAGACCTCAAGACATTTGCGCTTGTGCTCTGTAGTAAGTTCTCTTCGCTCTCATCTTGCACTGACTTTATGGAAGCCGAGCTCATCCTGGATGATTTCATAGGCAGAACCATGACTAATC
>NC_043007.1:9031472-9038972 GCF_006345805.1 Octopus sinensis
CATGGAACAAGCAGTGCTTCGGCCAACAAGAGGTGAGAATGTCTTGGACCTCTGTTTCACAAGCAACCCGATGCTCATCCACAACTTAATGGTAACACCAACAATTCTGTCAGATCACAACTTAGTAGAGGTAATGATATATGGTATGAGAGAGTTAGTTGAGACGCAGCCATTAGAAAATACCACAGGCCTATCCAGTCTAAACTTCCATAAGGCAAACTGGAAGAAGATCAACGAAGAGATCCGAAAACATGACTGGAGTGACTTCATCACCACACAAGACGCCAACACACATTTCCAACATTTCATGACAACAATACAGAACATATGCCATAAGTTTGTCCCGGAGAAAAAAGCCAGCGGGCATAGGAACGTTATTCCCAGAGACAGGAAAATACTTATGAGGCGAAGAGCTAAGCTCTCGAAGCAACTGAATGCACGGCAGAGAAACAATGAGGGACTCCACCTGAAACTTTTTGAAACGGAAACTGCACTCAAACTTTCCTATGAGAAGGAGAGGGCAGAGAGAGAAGCCAGGGCCATAGAGAGTATTAAAACAAACCCTAAAGCTTTCTTTAAATTTGCGAAAGAAACCACCTCGGTACACTGCAAGATTGGCCCACTCTTTGATAAAAAGGGCTCTCTAACTGAGGACCCCCAAGGGATAAGTGAAATACTAAAGGAACAGTATAAAAGTGTGTTCACATCCCCTCTGGGGCACATGCAAATCACAAACCCAGAGGTTTCTTTGATGCCACAACACTCCAAAACCAAAAACAAACAATCGACCACATAGACATAACAGAGAGGGATGTAATATCTGCCATAGAAGAAATGAGATAAACTCAGCTGCTGGACCAGATGGATTCCCAGCAGTCCTCCTAAAAACATGCAGGCATGCCCTAGCGGGACCACTGAAGAGCTCTTCAGTGGTTCCTTGGCTAACGTTAAAACTGCCCAGGGCGCTAAAAGAAGGCACCATATGCCCTATCCACAAAGGAGGGAGTAGAGCAGAGGCCAAAAACTACAGGCCAGTCTCCCTGACGTCACACATAAGTAAGGTCATGGAACGAATCATCAGAAAAAAACTGATCACGTTCCTCGAAGAAACTAACCGTCTCACTGACACACAGCATGGCTTTCGCCCAGGAAAAACTGCCTTACGCAGCTGTTACAACACTACGACTGGGTACTGAAACAACTACTGGATCGCTCACAGGTGGATGTGGTATATCTCGACTTTGCGAAGGCTTTGACAAAGTCGACACGGAGTGATATGTCACAAATTACTCAGACTTGGCATAACAGGAAAAGTAGGTGAGTGGATACATGACTTCCTTGAAGGACAGAAGCCAGATGGTTGCAGCCAAGGAGCCTCTCGGGAAAGACACCAATAGCAAGCGGGGTGCCACAGGGCACAGTCTTGGGACCCTTGCTGTTTTTGGTGGCGCTCTCTGACATGCCCTTGGTAGCACAAACAACATCCCTCACTAGCTATACTGATGACACAAAGGTAGCACAGGCAATCAAAAACCCAGCTGATGCTGACCTTTTACAACAAGATCTGGATGCCATATACAAATGGGCTGAAGACAACAAAATGCAATTTAATGCTGGTAAATTTCAAGCCTTACAATATCAGCTGTAAACACATATACATTACAACAGAACTATACTGGTCAGGAGGGATCGAAATCCCAGTATCGAAATCAATACGGGACCTGGGGATAGACATGAGTGACGATGCATCTTTTCTTCACACATCGCGAAGTGGCGACAATGTGCAGACGACTCACTGGCTGGATCCTGAGGACATTCCGGACAAGAGACTGCGAGACCATGTTGACACTATGGAGGACATTTGTCCTAAGCCGCCTGGACTACTGCTCCCAACTGTGGGTCACCGCATAGTGTCAAACTAACCACAGAGCTTGAGACAATCCAAAGACATTTCACCAAGAGGATTTCCACCATGAAAGAAAAGAACTATTGGGAGAGGCTTAGGGAACTCAATTTGTACTCCTTGGAACGAAGACGAGAGAGATATGCAGTGATATACATATGGAAAATCCTGGAGGGACTAGCACCAAATTTTGGAATTGAGAGCTGTTCCAATCCCCGTACAGGACGTCACTGTGTGGTGCCAAAGGTCCCGTCTTCCACATCCAGGGTAAGGAGCAGATACTGTAATAGCCTGGGGTTCAGGGGCCCTCAGCTGTTCAAACAAACTGCCAAGAAAACTAAGAGATCTACATGATGCGGATGTGGACGTTTTCAAAAACATCTAGACAAGCTGCTTTCCGGGATCCCAGATGAACCCACTGCAAGGTACGAAGGTAACCTAAGGGCAGTAGCTACAAACTCTCTCTTAGATCAGTGGCCAGCCACGGCAAACTGGACTTAGAGAGGGTAGCAACAAGGGCGGTGGCACCAGCATGGCCTCAGCCGGATGGCTGAAACAAGTAAAAGGGTAAAAGGGATATATATATATATATATATGTATATATATATTATATATATATAATATATATATATATATATATATATATATATATATATATATATATATATATATATACATACATATATGAATAAATGAAAGAATGGAGTCGAACGAGATCTTAACAAAATTCCTTTACTCTCGACACATGTTTCGAGAACAGCATATTTTCATTCCGAAGGAATAAAGAGTGCATTATGCAATCTTACCCTTGTCGAGAGTAAAGGAATTTTGTTAAAATCTTCCTTCGACTCCATTCTTTCATTTATTCATATACAACACACAAATTTCTGTACATGAACCCGGAGTTTCTACCCTTGACAGGTCGCTTCAACCGTGTTTTCTGACGTGAATTTGCTACCCAGGTTTCGGTTAAACGAATTTTCCATGCTGACGATAAACATAGCATAATTCATTCACCTACTTATATATACATATATGTATACAGAAACGAGGATATATACAAATAAATATATAAAATCTATAACATGACTATGTTCATAGAACGTGAAGTAAAATAACAAGGCTGGTCGCGTAATCCGTTTTCAGTGAAACAGACGGAAAGAAAATTTTGGAACTAGGAATACCAATGGGAATGCTAAATAAAACAAACAATTTTGTGAAATCTCGTTTGATAATGATTGTCACGAATGAAATAATATATATAAATATATATATATATGTGTGTGTGTATATATATACAAGATACATGTATATATATATATGGTAATATATAATAGCATATATATATATATATATATATATATATATATATATGTATGTATATATATACATGTATGTATACATTGATACATAGATACATGTGTATATATATATATATATATATATATATATATGCATATATATAATAGGTATATATATATATATACCTATATATGTATATATACCTATATACATATACTTATATATATACGCACGCACACAAACACACCATATACACACACATAGACTCACACACGCACGCACACACACACACATATATAAAATACAGTCATATATATATATATTCATATGTATATATATGTATATATATATATATATATATATATAAATACACTAATATTTATTTACACACACGCACACACAAACACACACACATATATATACTTACACATACACACACGAACACACACACATTGCCTCAAATAAGGAACGAATTTCGGATGGCTTCATGTTTGTTATTATTATTATTATTATTATTTATTATTATTATTATTATTATTATTATTATTATTATTATTATTATTATTATTATTATTATCATCATCATCATTATTATTATTACTATTATTGTTTTTGTTGTTGTTATTATTATTACTATCATTATTATTGTTATTTACTATGTTGTTGTTTTTTTGTTGTTGCAATCACAGTAGGAAGGATAATAAGATGAGCTACGATACATTCCTAGTTCTGAGATTTATTTATACACAACATATCTATACTTATATATCATTCAGGACTGTTTTATTGGTTATTAAGTTTATCATTTTTCTGTTCATTTGTGGGGTTTTATTTATTTATGTTTTTTTTTGGCTTTGTTACATTTTCAGCTATTTAAAAAAATATCTTTGTTCTTTCATCTTAGTTCTATAATATTGTTATTATGTTGATTTCTTTTGTCTTAAATGATTAATATTCTTTCAAGGTTCTTTGAGTACAACGAGTCAGCCAGGTTTTTTTTACTCACCTTTACTGACACACGCTCCCCACCCCTATGTTCAATACGCTATTTTATGCTGCTGCATTTCTTCTTCTTCTTCTTCTTCTTCTTCTTCTTCTTCTTCTTCTTCTTCTTCTTCTTCTTCTTCTACTACTACTACTACTACAACTACTACTACTACTACTACTACTCTACTACTACTACTACTACTACTACTACTACTACTACACCTAATTCTTCTATTTCTTTTTCTTCTTCTTCTTCTTCTTCTTCTTCTACTACAACCACTACTACTACTACTACTACTACTACGGCTGCTGCTGCTGCTGCAACTACTACTACTACTACTGCTGCTGCTGCTGCAACAACTACTACTACTACTGCTACTACTACTACTACTACTACTACTACTACTACTATTCTTTTCCCTTCTTCTTTCCGTCGTCGTCGTCATACTTAGATCTGGCTTCTTCATACCCGCTCTCCCTCTTCGCCGCCGCCACTGCTGCCGCCAACGCCACCGAAGCCTACCGCCCCCACCGAAGCCCACCGAAGCCCACCGCCATCACAACCACCACCACCAGCGTCACAGTTGCCATCATCCGCATCATTCTTATCATTATCGTAATCAACATCATCATTATTATCATCACAATTATCACCATCGTCCTAGTGAATATTACTATTATCATTATTATTATTATCATTATTATTATTATCATTATTTTTACTATTATTATTATTATTATTATTATCATTATTATTATTATTATCATTATTATTATTATTATTATTATTATTATTATTTTTATTATTATTATCATTATTATTATTATTATAACTATTATTATTATTATTATTATTATTATTTTTACTATTATTATTTTATATTATTATTATTATTATTATTACAATTATTATTATCATTATTATTATTATTATCATTATTATTATTATTATCATCATTGTTGTTGTTGTTGTTGTTGTTTGTGGTGGTGGTGGTGGTGGTGGTGGTGGTGTGTTTATTATTACTATTATTATTTTCATTATTATATATGACTCATTTTTTTTTACCGAAATTCTTTCTCTTTTTCTAATTCTTATATTAGCTTCTTAAGCAAACATTGTACAGTTTAAGATTCTATTTACTGGAATTCAAATAAAATAAAATAAAATAAAAGTAAAAACATATATAAATAAGAAGAATCAAAAAAGAAAAAAAAGAAGGAAAAATTACTTAGTTTTGTGTGAAACAATGATTGATCATTATTTATATATAAAAAAAAATAACAAAAGAAAATGGCTTAAACAATTGAAATTGGATAGAAAAATCGAAATGGTGTCTCTAATAATAGATTTTATCAGACATAAAACTTTTATTTTATGGAGTTGGTTGCGATTTATTAACACAGGTATTCCAACGATCAGTAAGAATTATTATACCTTATGTAAAATCGAATATAACATACCATATATATGGTGAGATAAACGCTGTAATTATTTAATTAGTTAATAGTCGTTAGTTATTTCAGTTTTCATTCTCTGTAATGAGGTTGTTGTTGAGGATAGAAGTAATCAAAATTTTTTTCCATCTGCTATGATCTTGCCATTCATTCAGAAAGGATGAGACTTTTTGGCGCAGCAATTTCGGCACAGTCAGTTTGGCATCGTTGATTCGATGCTTGCTCATTTGACATCAGATGTTTTAATGTCTCCTTTACCCCCATTTCTCTCACTCCACCTACCTACCTACCTATGTATGTATGTATGTATGTATGTATGTATGTATGTATGTATGTATGTATCTATCTATCTATCTATCTGTCTGTCTGTCTGTCTGTCTGTCTATCTATCGATCTATCTATCTATCTATCTATCTATCTATCTATCTATCTATCTGTCTGTCTGTCTGTCTGTCTGTCTATCTCTATCTATCTATCTATCTGTCTGTCTGTCTATCTATCTATCTATCTATCTTTCTATCTATCTATCTCAATCTGTCTGTGTCTGTCTGTCTATCTATCTGTCTGTCTGTCTGTCTGTCTGTCTGTATGTCTGTCTATCGATCTATCTATCTATCTATATATCTATATATCTATCTATCTATCTATCCATCTATCTATCCATCTGTCTGTCTGTCTGTCTATCTCTATCTATCTATCTATCTCTCTGTCTGTCTGTCTGTCTATCTATCTATCTATCTATCTATCTATCTCAATCTGTATGTGTCTGTCTGTCTATCTATCTATCTATCTATCTATAAACTGTCTATCTGTCTGCCTCTGTCACTCTGTACTTATATATATATTGAGAGAGAGAGAAAGAGAGTGTGAGAAAAAGAGATAAAGAGTAAGAGAAAGAGATAGATGGAAAGAGAGAGTTAATATGTGTGAATGTGTAAGTGCACTTGCGACGTATATGTGTGCTTGTGCGCGCTTTTGTCTCCTGTACGAAACCGAGTGGAATACTGACAGGATTGATACTTGTGTTTATTTAGTTATAAATTGTGAGTATCTAGATGCGTGGCCTTAAATATACACTCTAAAATGACTCAATTTAAACATGCTGAACATAAAAAAAAATACAGTACGCGACACACATTCACTCCATATTTCCCACCTGTTCCATTAATATCAGTGGCTCGTGACGTGTGCAGTCGCTATGGATGGATAAAAAAAAATGCCTCGGAGACGAGACATAGCGATTCGTCAGGATACTAACAGCAGGTTAATGATCTTTGACGTAACGGTCAAGATAGTGACTTAAGGCCCATATCCGTCTATATACTAAAGAGGGCAAGGGATTGGGGCATGCATATACTGTACAGCTTTTCAATTTTACTTTTTCTATCGACGTTCGATTTATTTCACCTGCAATACAAATAAAATTGCACATATAATTTGCTTTTGTACTGTAACTGGTATAATAGAAGAAACAGTTTCATCAACTGTTGCTTTCTGTAAATTACATAATAACTTCATCACTAGACCCGTCTTTCTTTATTGCATTTTGTAAGATATTTTCGTAAGGAGCATCGATACTACGGAGTTCAAATCAAATTTCCCGTTTTTGTTTTCAGCCTAGAGTTTTTTCAATCATTGTTGCTTTCACCTTAGCTATTTCCGCTCCATTACGGATAGCATGATATTATCTCTGTTACATTTTCTTTCCTATACTTGAACTTCCATTTTGATTTTGCATTTTGATTTTATTTTATTTTTTTTCCATTGTCTTTTATATCCTCGTCTAATATTCTGCCATCTTTTGACGCATAATTGTTTTCTTATACCTAGAGAATTTTTTTTTTTTTAGTTTA
>NC_043007.1:9043972-9066472 GCF_006345805.1 Octopus sinensis
GTCTAATGAGTTACTCTTCCTAACTAATCATATCACTGCGCAGACTCCGAACGTCCCGACAACACTAGGGAATTCTGGTATATCGCCTGGCGCTCATAATTTATCGAGATATGTAAACAAATCAAATTGCGATAAAATAAAAAAATAATTATAATCGCTGGTATTACTAACACAAGCCATATATTTTTCATATATCAGTACATTAAGGCGAAATATGTGCTAGGAATACAGAAGCTTGATAAATTAAGTGAAATGAAGATAAAAACATTTACTAAACCGGAAAATTCTCAGACTGCAGTTTCTTTCTATTTAGCAAACAAGATAATTTATTTGCCCAGGGAGAATTCATCAGTGAGACCCTGTTTCTCTGGGATCCTAACTCACTAGAAGCATGTGCGTCTAATGAGTTACTCTTCCTAACTAATCATATCACTGCGCAGACTCCGAACGTCCCGACAACACTAGGGAATTCTGGTATATCGCCTGGCGCTCATAATTTATCGAGAAATATGTAAACAAATCAAATTGCGATAAAATAAAAAATAATTATAATCGCTGGTATTACTAACACAAGCCATATATTTTTCATATATCAGTACATTAAGGCGAAATATGTGCTAGGAATACAGAAGCTTGATAAATTAAGTGAAATGAAGATAAAAACATTTACTAAACCGGAAAATTCTCAGACTGCAGTTTCTTTCTATTTAGCAAACAAGATAATTTATTTGCCCAGGGAGAATTCATCAGTGAGACCCTGTTTTCTCTGGGATCCTAACTCACTAGAAGCATGTGCGTCTAATGAGTTACTCTTCCTAACTAATCATATCACTGCGCAGACTCCGAACGTCCCGACAACACTAGGGAATTCTGGTATATCGCCTGGCGCTCATAATTTATCGAGAAATATGTAAACAAATCAAATTGCGATAAAATAAAAAAATAATTATAATCGCTGGTATTACTAACACAAGCCATATATTTTTCATATATCAGTACATTAAGGCGAAATATGTGCTAGGAATACAGAAGCTTGATAAATTAAGTGAAATGAAGATAAAAACATTTACTAAACCGGAAAATTCTCAGACTGCAGTTTCTTTCTATTTAGCAAACAAGATAATTATTTGCCCAGGGAGAATTCATCAGTGAGACCCTGTTTCTCTGGGATCCTAACTCACTAGAAGCATGTGCGTCTAATGAGTTACTCTTCCTAACTAATCATATCACTGCGCAGACTCCGAACGTCCCGACAACACTAGGGAATTCTGGTATATCGCCTGGCGCTCATAATTTATCGAGAAATATGTAAACAAATCAAATTGCGATAAAATAAAAAAATAATTATAATCGCTGGTATTACTAACACAAGCCATATATTTTTCATATATCAGTACATTAAGGCGAAATATGTGCTAGGAATACAGAAGCTTGATAAATTAAGTGAAATGAAGATAAAAACATTTACTAAACCGGAAAATTCTCAGACTGCAGTTTCTTTCTATTTAGCAAACAAGATAATTTATTTGCCCAGGGAGAATTCATCAGTGAGACCCTGTTTCTCTGGGATCCTAACTCACTAGAAGCATGTGCGTCTAATGAGTTACTCTTCCTAACTAATCATATCACTGCGCAGACTCCGAACGTCCCGACAACACTAGGGAATTCTGGTATATCGCCTGGCGCTCATAATTTATCGAGAAATATGTAAACAAATCAAATTGCGATAAAATAAAAAATAATTATAATCGCTGGTATTACTAACACAAGCCATATATTTTTCATATATCAGTACATTAAGGCGAAATATGTGCTAGGAATACAGAAGCTTGATAAATTAAGTGAAATGAAGATAAAAACATTTACTAAACCGGAAATTCTCAGACTGCAGTTTCTTTCTATTTAGCAAACAAGATAATTTATTTGCCCAGGGAGAATTCATCAGTGAGACCCTGTTTTCTCTGGGATCCTAACTCACTAGAAGCATGTGCGTCTAATGAGTTACTCTTCCTAACTAATCATATCACTGCGCAGACTCCGAACGTCCCGACAACACTAGGGAATTCTGGTATATCGCCTGGCGCTCATAATTTATCGAGAAATATGTAAACAAATCAAATTGCGATAAAATAAAAAATAATTATAATCGCTGGTATTACTAACACAAGCCATATATTTTTCATATATCAGTACATTAAGGCGAAATATGTGCTAGGAATACAGAAGCTTGATAAATTAAGTGAAATGAAGATAAAAACATTTACTAACCGGAAATTCTCAGACTGCAGTTTCTTTCTATTTAGCAAACAAGATAATTTATTTGCCCAGGGAGAATTCATCAGTGAGACCCTGTTTCTCTGGGATCCTAACTCACTAGAAGCATGTGCGTCTAATGAGTTACTCTTCCTAACTAATCATATCACTGCGCAGACTCCGAACGTCCCGACAACACTAGGAATTCTGGTATATCGCCTGGCGCTCATAATTTATCGAGAAATATGTAAACAAATCAAATTGCGATAAAAAAAAAATAATTATAATCGCTGGTATTACTAACACAAGCCATATATTTTTCATATATCAGTACATTAAGGCGAAATATGTGCTAGGAATACAGAAGCTTGATAAATTAAGTGAAATGAAGATAAAAACATTTACTAAACCGGAAAATTCTCAGACTGCAGTTTCTTTCTATTAGCAAACAAGATAATTTATTTGCCCAGGGAGAATTCATCAGTGAGACCCTGTTTCTTCTGGGATCCTAACTCACTAGAAGCATGTGCGTCTAATGAGTTACTCTTCCTAACTAATCATATCACTGCGCAGACTCCGAACGTCCCGACAACACTAGGGAATTCTGGTATATCGCCTGGCGCTCATAATTTATCGAGAAATATGTAAACAAATCAAATTGCGATAAAATAAAAAAATAATTATAATCGCTGGTATTACTAACACAAGCCATATATTTTTCATATATCAGTACATTAAGGCGAAATATGTGCTAGGAATACAGAAGCTTGATAAATTAAGTGAAATGAAGATAAAAACATTTACTAAACCGGAAAATTCTCAGACTGCAGTTTCTTTCTATTTAGCAAACAAGATAATTTATTTGCCCAGGGAGAATTCATCAGTGAGACCCTGTTTCTCTGGGATCCTAACTCACTAGAAGCATGTGCGTCTAATGAGTTACTCTTCCTAACTAATCATATCACTGCGCAGACTCCGAACGTCCCGACAACACTAGGGAATTCTGGTATATCGCCTGGCGCTCATAATTTATCGAGAAATATGTAAACAAATCAAATTGCGATAAAATAAAAAAATAATTATAATCGCTGGTATTACTAACACAAGCCATATATTTTTCATATATCAGTACATTAAGGCGAAATATGTGCTAGGAATACAGAAGCTTGATAAATTAAGTGAAATGAAGATAAAAACATTTACTAAACCGGAAAATTCTCAGATAAATTCATATATATATATATATACACATATCTGTTAATATATTTTTACAGTAGGTTATATTCCATAGCATCTGCTAGACGCCCGTCCTCTAGAAAGGGCTGTGTACTTTACAAAGTATACATTTTGAATACACAAATGACTGAAACCAGGGTCCAAAATGAAAGTTCCATAAAAATGCAAATGCAACGCAACAACACATATGCACACCACAAAACCCACTCACGTGAGCACCCATTCCTACGCACACAAAGACACACAGATACACACACACATACACACAAGTATAGGTGCATATATACACACTTGCATATGTATGTACAGCGGACTCGCGGTCATAGGATCGCGGTTTCGATTCCCAGACCGGGCGTTGTGAGTGTTTATTGAGCGAAAACACCTAAAAGCTCCACGAGTCTCCGGCAGGGGATGGTGGTGATCCCTGCTGTACTCTTTCACCACAACTTTCTCTTACTTCCTGTTTCTGTTGTACCTGTACTTCAAAGGGCCGGCCTTGTCACTCTCTGTGTCACGCTGAATATCCCCGAGAACTACGTTAAGGGTACACGTGTCTGTGGAGTGCTCAGCCACTTACACGTTAATTTCATGAGCAGGCTGTTCCGTTGATTCGGATCAACCGGAACCCTCATCGTCGTAACCGACGGAGTGCTTCCATCATGTATGTACATATAAAAAACCTAGTAAACGCAACTTTGGAAAAAAAAAATCTAAGCGAGGCTTTAATGAGTATTATTCTATATCTTATACTTGGAAGATAAGAATGAGCCTACAGAAAAATCCCATCACTTGAAGCAGTTTATTTCATGCATCGCCTACAGATAAAGATAGAGAAACGTTTTGGGCGATTTTGCTGTGTCCTATTTTCAGTTACATGCTTAGTATCATCATTCGCCAAGGTTATTTCATATTTAATGTAGACTGCGATAGTAAGAGAGTCTAGCAAAATGGTGTTTGATGCTTATTTACATGCAGCTTATTGTGTGAGTTACCCGTGTTTCACGGCTCAACTTTTTAACTGAAATATTTATGAGGGAAGACCGGGACAGCTGTGCAAGCTCTTAGCGAACTTTACGGTCATGATTTGTTAAAGAAGATTCTATTACGTAGGAGGATGGCACGAAATTATACTGAAATTTGATAGTTGGTCTGATACATGCAACAGGGTGAACACTGCTAAAGTTGATAAAGGTATCCAAGCGCGCTGCTGATGGTGTTAAACGGTTCGATAGTTTACATATGCCATCTAAGTTGGTCATAGTACAAGGCATCTAAATTGAGTTCTTAGTCTCGCAAATACACCATATGGTAATGGTACGTTAATTATATGTTACAAAGGATGAAAGAGAAAGACGACCACGGCAAAATTTGAGCTCAAAGCGCTAATAGTCGGAACAAATATCGTAAGGTGTAGTTTTTCCGTCTTTTTCTTATTTGCAATCCATATCCTTGGATTGATACTATTCTTATTTTGGAAGGATGCAAAGCTGAGTAGACATAGAATATTTTATATCTAAAATATCTATATCAACTACATATGTTGCGTTAACTATATAGCATTATTCTCTATTTCAAAACAATAAAGTTTCCAATAGGTTTTGTGAAAAGATGGATTAATTTCCTCTTCTGTAGTAATATTCTTTTCTACTCTAGACACAAGGCCCGACATTTTGGGGGAGAGGGCCCGACGATTAGATCGATCCCGGTACGCAACTGGTACGAAAGGCGTAGTCGACCTCGGCTGAATTTGAATACCGAACATAAAGCCAGTCGAAATACAGCTAAGCACTTCACCCGGCGTGCTAACATTTCTTATTTCTTTACTTCCCACAAGGGGGTACACACAGAGCGGACAAACAAGGACAGACAAACGGATCAAGTCGATTATATCGACCCCAGTGCGTAACTGGTACTTAAGTTATCGACCCCGAAAAAGATGAAAGGCATAGTCGACTTCGGCGGAATTTGAACTCAGGACGTAAAGACATACGAAATACCGCTAAGCATTTCGCCCGGCATGCTAACATTTCTGCCAGCACACCACCTTCTTCTGTAGTAATATTACGAGATATGTTGAATTATTTAACGTAAAATATTTCTTCCAGCTACAGAAACAGGCTGAGTAAACCTGATGCATATTGCCTAGGTAGCTATACCTATTGCTTTACATTTTCCTAGTAATCAATCATTTAATAAATAAATGTATGAATTTTAAAAAAGTAAATGGCAGAGATGATGTAGTTAAGTTAAAGTAAAGAAGAATCGTGGTTAACATAATATTTGCAAAAAATTCTTGTAAAAATTCCTTTCGGATAAGAATAAAATATCGCTTTCTTTGGATTAGGCGCCATATTCTAAGTTGTGTATGTTTTGAGAACAGGATTTCTTTAAAGGTATAAAGTTCCTTGTAACATAGTTTTTAATGTACATGAATATTTTTTAAAGGTGAATGTTCTGTTTGAAATAAGTGTGTTTTAAAATATATAGGATTTTAAATGGCATACGGGATTTTAGAAACATAGATGCTTTTAAAGTTTAACGTTTTTAGTTGGTATATGTTTTATTAATTATGTATGTTTTTAGAATACATTCTTTTTATATATCGTTTTTTATATTTTTATATGCATTTTAAATAATATATATATTTCAAAAATGCATATTTGTTTTTCTTTTTTTCATATATACGTTGCTAGAGAATTGCAGTTAAATCGTTTCAATTTTTCAACTAAACAGTTACATGAACAAAAAATCAAAAGGTTAAAATATATAAGCTGGTTATATATTGTTTTATATATATATATTGCTTAGTGGTTTGAGCGTTGGGCTCACAACTCTCAGTTAGTGTGTTCGATTCCCAGACCGGGCTGTGTGTTGTGTTCTTGAGCAAACACTTTTTGCATAGTTGTAGAAATTAGGTGCGACGTAATCTTTATATATAAAAGTGAGGTTGTGTGCTGTCTGTCTCCTACGATTTAGATTCCTAACTACTCCCACATTTTGCGGTGCAGTTTAACCAAAACCGGGTATCTTATAGTCGTGATTCATATCGAGCCCTTCTGGGTATTAGCGCGCGTCTATGATGAGTCTACGATTTAAAAAAAAATTACCATCAATTTTTCCCATTTTTAATGCATTTTTGGCATATATAAGGGAACATTATAAAATTACATTAAATCTCAGAACGTAAAAAGCCACAGTAACACCTCCCTCCCTTTGTGGTTAGCCATATTGAGATGGCTATTATACTTTACATCTCTAAAAATGCTTATATAGTTATTTCCCTTACAAACCCAAGCAACGCTGGGCGATACTGCTAGTAATTTCTAAGAAATAAAGCAAAACTCATGTAGAACAGGCAGCATTTCACCGTTTGATGACCATGCAAATACTTCATGTTGACTCCAATACTTATCATTTTGTACTGTCTTGTCAACGGAATACGGCTTCGTTGCGCTCAAGTACATTTTACCCGAAATATTTTTGTCTACTTTTCTCAAACGTATTGTACCTAAGACATTTATATAATATTTACTTTCTTCAGTAACACTGTACGCTTTGATTTAAATGATGCAAATATTGGTACGCTTTTACTCTTTTACTCTTTTACTCGTTTCAGTCATTTGACTGTGGCCATGCTGTAGCACCGCCTTTAATGCTCACTACAAATTTTTAACCATATGAACCATTTTTCATTTATCACTGTTTCATTTAACACGGTACGCATTCTGGAACCAAACACCCATGATAAACGCGGTTACATATTCTTTTATTCACATTTCTTTTAGATATTTCCTGTCACTTAAGGTGTAAATTTCTTGCATTATTGTATGGCTCCTACAGCCTTGCTGGCCCTAAACGAAGCTCTTTTAAAAGCGACCTTTGAATATTGTTCATACATACATACATACATACACACATACATACATACATACATACATACACATATATATATATATATATATATGCACATCTACTCTTTTACACTTTACTCTTTTACTTGTTTCAGTCATTTGACAGCGGCCATGCTGGAGCACCGCCTTTAGTCGAGCGAATAGACTCCAGAACTAATTCTTTGTAAGCCCAATACTTATTCTATCGGTCTCTTTTGCCGAACCGCTACGTGACGGCGACGTAAACACACCAGCATCGGTTGTCAAGCAATGCTAGAGGGACACAGACACACAAACATGCACACACACATATATATATGCATATATACGACGGGCTTCTTTCGGTTTCCGTCTACCAAATCCACTCACAAGGCTTTAGTCGGCCCGAGACTATAGTAGAAGACACTTACCCAAGATACCACGCAGTGGTACTGAACCCGGAACCATGTGGTTGGTAAGCAAGCTACTTACCACACAGCCACTCCTGCGCCTATATAGATACTTGCATATATATATATATGCAAGTATCTATGTATATAGCACAATGCGACTACTAAACATTTAGACAACTAAAGGAAGGATGTTCAAATTTTAGCCAACGATTTATCCCCCAACATTTTAACCTGAAACTCATAGACGTGTTCTCTCTTCCAGTCGCTTCTTCCATCACTAGCACTATATTTGAAATAAGCCTGATCGAGATATCTTAAAAGGCACACTCATTCCTAGAAAAACTCTTGTATCCCATATTGGGCCTCCCTTGCAAGATATTAGATTAAGCTATCCTTTTCCCCACATCTCTCATGTGTTATTTTTCACTGCACTGTTTTCCAGAAGTCATACATTAATTTTTGAAATTAGTCATGTTCTAGAACATAGATTAATAACCCTGGTTGCAGACACTGTTTTTTGTTTTATTTAAAAAGAAAAAAAAAACAGACATTAATAGAACCACACAGGCAACTGCTGCCTCAAAAAATTCAGATGGCGTGTTTACAAATCCTAAACCCTAAATATCACGAACACACATACGCATACACAGGCGTATACAGACGCGCAAAGACGCGAATCTATATACACATACATACACATATACTCCGGAGCTTTAGCTGAATAAAAAAAACTTGCCTAAGGTTTACCACAGAGGAACTAAACCCAAAACCACAGGATTGAAAAGTGAGCATTTTCAACAGGCGTCAATATCTGAATCTATATAAGCGCGCGCGTGTGTGTTTGTGTGTATGTGTGTGTGTGTGTGTCTGATAATGCAAACAAACGTGTATTTGTATATATGTATATAAACACACGCACACACATATATATATATATAGATATATATATATATGTATATATACACATATATATACGCACATATACGTACATATATAGAGATGTATATATATATATACATATGTGTGTGTATATATATATATATTTATGTATGGGTATGTATACACGTGTATGTATAAGTAATTGCGTATATTGCGTGTGAGTACGTGTGTCTGTAAGTATTTTTCAGTGTACTTATAAGTGCAACAATGAATGTATTTTCGGACGAAATATTTATATTGAAATTTCAGAACGCTGTTCTTTTAAGTTAAGAACAAATTATATTCTATTACAGAATAGGAACACTTAACAACGTCGCATTTATTCTACCGTTTCGCCTGAGGGTATCAGTAGGTCATGAGTAAACGTCAACAATTGGATTACAAACCTAATTCAGACTCATCCATTATTGGTCTTGTTTCTCTTGACGCTCTTCTCGGTATTTTCCTCTCCTCTAGATAAAACCTGATTTCACGGGCTTGCGATAATACTGTACTTTAGCCATAAGACTCATGCATACAAAGATACATACATACATGCATACAAAGATACAAAGATACATACATATATATATATGCATAACATATTTATAAACATACATATATGTAAATATACATATATACAGACATGTGTATATATGCATATATAAGCTTATCTTCTTTCATCTATCTATCTAAATCTCTTGCTCTCTATCAATCTCTATGTATATATATATATATATATATATATATGTATATATATGTGTGTGTATGTGTGCGTGCGTGTGTGCATATATGTGTGTGTATATATATGTATATATATATATATGTATATATATATATATATATATATATATATATATATATAATATATATATATAGATAGATAGATAGATAGAAAGATGTGTGTGTATGTATAGGTATGTATGTATGTATGTGTGTATGTATGTAAGTACGTATATATATATATATAATATATATATATATTGTATATCAAAGAAAAATTCTCTCTAATGCGACCTTCAGTTATTAAGAGGGCAGGGCCTATGATAAAAGACTTTTGTTGACTATTGTCTACTGGAAGTACGACTACGTAGTGTTTACCTTCTGTTGTTGATACTGGTGATGATTATGCTGAAGTGATTGTATTTAAACTAGGTATATCTAACTGGTGTAATTCACGTAAAATCTGATATTCACACTGCCTCTTTTTCTGAATAGAAATCTTAAACTGGCATTGCTTACGTATTTACATTGATTTCAAATTTGAGCACAAGGGTTTCAAGTTCAGAAGAGGGATGAGTCGATTACTTCGACCCCAATGCTCAACTCGTATCTGTTTTATCAACCCCGAAAGAATGAAAGACAAATACTTCTCACGCGATATTTGAACTCAGAACGTAATGAATTCAGAGCGTAATGAATTCAGAAAGTAATATCCCTAAGCATTTTGCTCGGAGTGTTAAAATTTCTTATTTCTTTATTGCCCACAATGGGCTAAACATAGAGGGGACAAACAAGGACAGACAAAGGGATTAAGTCGATTATATCGACCCCAGCGCGTAACTTGTACTTAATTTATCGACCCCGAGAAAATTAAAGGCAAAGTCGACCTCGGCAGAATTTGAACTCAGAACGTAACGGCAGACGATATACGGCTACGCATTTCGCCCGGCGTGCTAACGTTTCTGCCAGCTCGCCGCCTTTTTAATCGTTATAGTCACTGGATTGTGGTCATGACGTGGCACCACCTTAAACGGTTTAATGGGGAAAAAAATTAGATTCCTGTACTTATATTAAAGTCCATTACTTTTTATGTCGATGTCTTTTGTCACACCACTAAATCCCGTGACCGTACCAATATCGGTTGTGAATCGACGGTCCGGGACAAATACAAAGACACGTATATTTATATACATGCCCACTCGCATACACACATGCACATACATATATATGAAGGGCTTCTACACAGTTTCTACCTGGCAATGTTGCTCACAATGCTTTGGTATGCTCCTTTCAAAAACGCAATCATTACTGCGTGGCACCACACACAACACGCCAACACAGCAGTCGCTCATAATAGTCTTACATATGTACACATCCTGCCAACCTCACCCCTGATACCATTGACATAAGACCACGTGACACTGTCCTGGAAATTGTGAAGGCTTTTCCATCACTCGGAAGCTGATATTGGAGTGGTTGTACTATTCAGAATGACATCGAGAACAAGATCATCAACGCAGCTCACGTTTCTTTCGGATGGCTTCCAAAATGAGTTTTCACAAACGATGAACTCTCCAACCAAACGAAAATTATGGTGAAGGCGCGTGGCTCAGTGGTTAGAGCGTCGAGCTTACGATCGTGAGGTTGTGAGCTCGAATCCCGGACTGGGCTGCGTGTTGTGTTCTTGAGCGAGACACTTTATTTCACGTTGCTCCAGTTCACTCAGCTGTAGAAATGAGTTGCGACGTCACAGGTGCCAAGCTGTATCGGTCCCTTTGCCTTTCCCTTGGACAACATCGGTGACGTGGAGAGGGGAGTCAGGTATGCATGGGTGACTGCTGGTCTTCCATAAAACAACCTTGCCCAGACTTGTGCCTTAGAGGGTAACTCTCTAGGTGCAAACCCATGGTCAGTGTCTCACCGAAGGGGGGTCACCACCACATATACCCACTCTCCTAAATGATTGTGGGACGTGGGTATTCTATCGATATGACTTGAACAAAATCAAACATTTCCAACAACACAAATTTCATACAGTCATGAGAACTCGGTGGAAGGAGTATGCTACCAATGAAGAGGTTATGCACTAAGCAACATTCAAGCTATCATGGCAGCATCCTACTTCTGCTGATGAGAACACATCATACTTTTGACTCAAAAGCTCCTTCCCCGTCGACACTTCTTTCCAGAGTTGGCCTTCTGCACCAGACCAAGCACAGATCCCAAATTCCGTTTCGCAAACCAGCTCAAGGCCAGTCTTCTCTACCCCCTTCTTCATTGACCCAAATACCTGGGAGATAATTGATTTCAGCAATACACGTATTATATATACATACGTATGTATATAGGTATGTATACATTTCAGTGTATATACATATATACATATATATATATATAATATATATATATATATATATATATAATATATATATATATATATACATACATATATACATACATATATATATATATGTACATATATATACATATATATATATAGGTATGTATACATTTAAGTGTATGTATCTCTGTGTTTGTGTATGCATATATGTATGTATATGTGTGTGTACGTATGCATGTTTGTCTGTAGTGCATTTTAGTCGGCCATAAAGTTCTGAACATAATATAATCAACGTTAATACGCGACTCAAGTTTCAGCAATAAATTTCTTACGTTCTTCTCGGGTTGCATCTCTGCAGATCACGTTGGTTGTCTTCAAAGAGAGAGTTTTACTCTGTTGATACATAATCACACTGATTCACACAATTTTATACGTACACTGAGAATGACAGCCTCTATCAAGTAAATATTTGGCCATGTATTCAGGAACGTATGTCTAAATGTACACACATGCACTAAACACACACACACACATCCACATACACGAAAACATACACGCCTGGACACACGTCATGAGATACACTCAAACGGACAGAGAGGACCACGCAAAATCAATATTTAGTTGTACACAACTGATTTCGTGTTGATTGATAACTTACGTGTCATAAATAAAATAATTACAAAAAAAAACTTTTACTCAGAATTGGCTGTGTGGCAAGTAGCTTGCCTACCAGCTATATGGTACCAGGTTCAGTCCCACTGCGTGGTATTTTGGGCAAATTTCTTTTATTATAGCCTTGGGCTGACCAAAGCCTTCTGAGTGGAAATATAATTACAGCGATATAGATATTATATATATATATACATCTATGTATGTATATACTATTTTTACTTGTTTCAGTCATTTGACTGCGGACATGCTGTAGCACCACCTTTAGTCGAGCAAATCGACCCCGGGACTTATTCTTTGTAAGCCCAGTACTTATTCTATCGGTCTCTTTTGCCGAACCGCTAAGTGACGGGGACGTAAACACACCAGCATCGGTTGTCAAGCAATGCTAGGGGGACAAACACAGACACACAAACATACACACACACACACACACATACATATATATACATATTTACGACGAGCTTCTTTCAGTTTCCGTCTACCAAATCCACTCACAACGGCTTTGGTCAGCCCGAGGCTATAGTAGAAGACACTTGCCCAAGATGCCACGCAGTGAGACTGAACTCGGAACCATGTGGTTGGTAAGCAAGCTTACTTACCACACAGCCACACCTGCGCCTATATATATACTTAGAAAATATACTTAGAAAATGGCAAAGAATTCTTCATGCAGATTGAATACTTTAAAAAAAGATTTAAATACTTTAAAATCATTAATTACATAACTGAAATTATTAATTATATGAAAAAAATTGTATTGTGACGAGGGGTTTCCGTTATTAAACACGTGTGTTTAAAAGCATGTGTGTGTGTACACTGCGGATTTCCTAACGTAGATCCAGTGAAAATTATATGTGGATGACACCAGGAAACTCAACGGTGAACGTACCTTAAACGACATAGTAATAGACATATATCCAAAGTCCAAATAGTTACCGAGTTCAAATTCCACCGAGGTCGACTTTGCCTTTCATACTTTCGGGGTCAATAAATTAAGTACCAGTTTCGTACTGGGTTAGATTTAATTGATTGGTCCCCTCCTGCCAAATTTCGGGCCTTGTGCCTAGAGTCGAAACGAATATATATATATATATTATGTCAGGGGAAAAATGGCAACCCAGACAGGACGAGCATCTCCAGTCATATAGAATAAGTTAATATAGAAAAATTTAATAATTTGAAGTCTACAGCCGTTTCTGTTATACCTCAACTGAGGACAGCATATCCGCACACCGAGTATTCCGTCATTGAACGTCAGTCGTATCCCTCTAATCACTATCGATGTTCATCCAAAGTTCAAGGAAAAATAAAATATCCCTATATTTAAAAACGAATAGATACACACTTACAGAAGTAAATAGGAGAGAATGATAACAAAACTATTTATCAAAACGTTAATAAATGCCGTAGAAAAAAAGGAGCTTAACACCATTTTTTTCCCTTGTTTTCACAAAACGATTGATCAAACTCATCTCAACTACTTCAACCCATGAGTATCATTTCAATGAGGGCATTAGTACGACAATGTTGGGTTGTAATCGAAGTATAAGGATTCCCAAAACACAACCAATGATTGGATATTTAATAGCCGATATCTATACTTTTATTAAAATATACTATCGCCATTATTGCAAATATTCACATCATATATTTTATACAAACAGGGAATTATGTTGTTTTAATATTTTTACATTATTTTATATAAATAAAAAAGTTTAAATTTCTTTCAAAATAAAACTAGATAATAATTGCACACGAAGTTTATCTGAGAGTAGTTTGAAGAATTGCTAATCCGTTCGGTATTGTTTTTGCTCTATTTGTTAATGGTTATTTTTTTTAAAACTTTAATTGTATTAGGAGCGAATGTAGTTCTCTTGAATGTTTGTTTGCGTTTTTTTTGGTATTTGTTTCATTATCAGATTTAAGATTTAAGGAAAACGAATAATTTGATTTATAGAATCACAAGGAACATTTTCTTCAAGGAAATTTATGCTTCTCAGATGACGAGAAACTAATAGTCTATACTCATGTTCACACATACATGGACATGGAGTCTCACGCATACACACACACATAGTCACGCATGCACACACATATACACATACATTTATACGTACATATATATGCGAGTGATTGTAGGTTTATGTGTTTGTGTGAGAGAGAGATAGGGAGACAGAGAGAGAGTGATTGCATGTATCTGTGTGTCTACCGGTGTATACATATATATGCATACATACAAACACGCACACATATATGTATTTTCATATATATATATATATATATATATATATATATATATATACATATATATAGAGATTCATATATGTATGTATATATATATATATATACCTGCGTGTGTGTGTATGGGAGTATTTTTATGTATAGACATGATGAATGATATTTATATATACATATACACGCACATACAATCTTATACATTCACATGCAAAAACATACACCCATACACACACTAGAATATGTATGTGCGTGCGTAAAACCAATTTTCCTCTCATCTCAAGACGACCACGTTAATTAATAGAATGTCACGTGATTAAATCATTAAATTTGTCAATGGATTTTATTTGGAAATAACACGGCATATTCTTTTTAATATATATTATAGGAGGAAAAGACAGAATATTATGAAAGAAAGGAGATTTGCGGGTGTAGTCCGCCCCCTCCCTTCGCCTACCTTTGTGGCTGAGGTTCATTATATTCAACTAAGTATTAACCCCCTGGATATATTTGTATACGGTGGTCAATTGGCAGATTCGATGGTGCGTCGAACAAAATACTTGGTGACATTACTTTCTACTTTTTAAAACGTTCCCAGTGCAAATTCCCTAGAGGTCAACAGTTTTTATTTTTGGTTCCATTTGATGTAGATAAAACTTGGGTCCAGTACTGGTGACGATGAGTTCTACTTTCACCCTCCCCACAAAATCCAGACCTTTGCATATAGTAGAAAGGATTATTAGATTTATCCTACATTATATCGTTACAGCTCGGCGCAACCCCAAACATTTGGTATCACCTGTTGGCCTCATTAGGGTGTAGCCAGCATAATAGAATAGGAGCTTTCATATACGTATTCAAAACGTAGAGTAGCAGGAGATTCCTTAGTGGTATGGAGGCCGTGGTTGAAGCCAATAGCGATTTTATTGAATAAATTTACTGTCGTTCATTCTATTGGAATGTGTAACCATCTTTCTTTCACAACCATACCATTTTAAATTCAGAAAGTGACACTTAAAAACGACATCCCTTTAAAAAGAAATAGCGATTTTTCTCGTTTCTTTTAGGGGGGAAGGATTACATTCACCACCATTTATTTCTCAAGAATTCTGAGACTTTTATTTAAAGAGAATGGGAAGAATTAATCCTTAAACAAGAGATTTAACTACTTGGTTGTCGGCGATATTCTTTCTTTTCAATTTTGCTGTTTGTATGACCCTTTCAAATGTTATTTCAAGCTGCATACTAGTTTAATGGTAGTGTTTTATGGGGTTTCATAACTCTATTTTTCAGTTACAAATTATGCTAATCGGTTTAGAAGTTGAAATTAAATTTTACTTCTGTTCCGATATATGAAGAGGGAGTACGAGGTAGACAAAAGGTAGTGAATTTATCTAACAATCCAATAGAATGTTTGCCTAAAGGTCAGGTTCTGCTGCTATACAACTAAACAGGTTTAAAATGTACCAAGGAAGAACTCACAACATAAAATACAACCTAAACTAGTCCCACAAGTCATCTCAGTCAGCGACCATACAATTTCATCAATCCATAGCTCTGGACTTCTACTTATTTTATTGGTTCTGTAACAACGCAACAGAGGAGTTACCAGTGTAGGATTCGAACTCAGTGTAGGATTAGAACTCAGGAGAAAGAAAATGGGGATGCCATTTTGTATTCCGCTCTGTCGATACTGCCAGTTAATTGGATACGTTTTCAGTTCTGACTTGTTATTCAACGGCAGCAACAAGAGAACTACGTTGATTAGTTTTATCGAATCCTGAGATTGAAATATGAATTGTTATCCCGGTAGGACTTCTTGATTGCGGAACGTAAAGGGATTAACAAATTCTTTATTTGATATTTAGCCCAATTTTAGCACACCGGAAAACAGGCTTATCGACATTGCGTCTGTCTTTGCTTTCTGATTTCATGTTTCGCCGAGGATGACTTTGCCTTTCATACTTTCAAGGTCGATAAAAATAAGTACCAGCTGAGCCCTGGGGTCCATATAATCGGCTTTCCCACCCTCAAGATTGCTGACCTTGAGCCAAACTTTGAAACCAATTTTTTGTCTGCATTTAGCACGCTGGACGAAAGGTTTATCGGTATTTCACCGGTCTTCACTTCACTTTCTGACTTGAAATTTTGCCGAGGTCAACTTTGTTTATCATCGCTTTCAGGCTCGATAAGACAAGTACCAGTTGATCACGGGCATCGATAAAATAGGTACCAGTTGATCACTAGCAACGATAAGATAAGTGGTAGTTGACCACTGGGCTTCTCCATCCCTGAGAATTGCTGACCTTGTGCTCAGATTAGAAAGGATATTTAGTCTACTCTTCTAAATGTTCCACAAGTCAGCGCTCATTCTGGACTCAATATAAGAATTGAGAATTATCCACCTGATGTCAATGAAATAGGTACTAAAGAACTAAAGCTGCAATAATATGTTAACTTCTATTAAATCCAATATTATCCCTTCGTTACAAAGCATTGCCTATTGCATCGCCAAGTCAAAAGAAATCACTTTAGACGTTGCATTGAAGTAAAACCGTTTAATAAAAACCAGGGAATTGAAAATCACTATAATACTATCGCAGGAAATGAAATAGAAGCAAAGACAGAATTAAATCACTTTGAAGAATTCTTACAACGTCAGTTCCATACACTGACCACAAGAAAAAAATAAAAGACATCAATTAAATCCGTCCAATTTGTTCATTTATTCACGGTTTTACTAAATCAAACTTTTATATAAAAGCAAAGCCTATTAATTATTCATTTGAGATTATCCGGAAAATAATAGAATTATAATTTGAAATTGACGAAAGAGAGAGATTGAGATATTCTGCCGTTATGTTGTTCTCTGAGATCTTTTGGAATAATAATAAAAACAAAAATGGTGATGATCGTGTCGTTTATAAAGTAAAGACTATTAATTCTGTTGTGAATATGATTTCTTTCTCGAGGTTATTGTTCTCTCCGTTGTCTCTTTACGAGAGGAGAATGAATTCCAGTCGTCGTCGTCGTCGTCGTCGTCGTCGTCGTCGTCGTCGTGACCAACACAACCATTATTATAAATGTCACTAACACTACCACTACTATAACTGCCACCAACACGATTATCGCTATGAAGACGACGACGACAACAATGTTGGAGACTACAACGACGATGTTGACATCGATGGCAACGACGACGACAGGAGAGCTGGCAGAAACGTTAGCGCGCCGGGCGAAATGCGTAGACGTATTTCGTCTGTCATTACGTTCTGAGTTCAAATTCCGCCGAGGTCTACTTTGCCTTTCGTCCTTTCAGGGTCGATAAATTAAGTTCCAGTTACGCACTGGGGTCGATTTAATCGACGTAATACCTATGTCTGTCCTTGTTTGTCCCCTCTATATTTAGCCCCTTGTGGGTAGTAAAGAAATAGGTAGCGACGTCGTCCAAAATAGCGGTGACGTCAAGAAAAATGGCGTCGGTGGTAATGGCAACGGCTGTGACGACGACACCGATGACAACGATGTCGGTAGCTATGACGACGACGTCATCGGCATTGATGTTGTATATAACGATGGTGACGTTGAGGGAAACGGCGGAGGCAGCGATTGTAACAGCTAGACGACGACGAGGACGACAACGGCGGCGACTACGATGCAGGCGGCGGTGGCTACAACGATGCCGGCGGTTACGAGGGCAACGTCGACAGCGGTAACTACGAGGATGTCGATAACGGTAGTTGCGCCGACCACGTCAGTAATAATGGTTTCGAATATTGGCACAAGGCCAGAAGGAAAAAAAATGCCGCTCAGGAGTTGGCCTGGTGTGCTAATGATGCTGCAAGTTTACCACCTTCATGACAACAGTAATAAAAACGCTGATATCTAATAGCAACAGAAGTGCAGAAATTTGTTGGAGAAGGCAGCCAACTAAACTAATCCCTCAAACCCACCAGATGACTGGTACACTATTTTATCAACTATGGAAGAAAAAAAAAGAAATTTGGCTTCTGCAGTATTTGAACGCGAAACGAAAAGAAGCAGGAGCATTTCTGCGATGCCTGTTTGCTAGAGGACATTCACTCATTCTATCACTCTTATCATCATACGAGTATATTGAGATTCACGGAGGCGCAATGGCCCAGTGGTTAGGGCAGCGGTCTTGCGCTCTTAGGATCGCGGTTTCGATTCCCAGATCGGGCGTTGTGAGTGTTTATATAGCGAAAGCACATAAAGCTCCAAGAGTTTCCGGCAGTGGGGTGGTGGCGAACCCTGCTGTACTCTTTCACCATAACTTTCTCTCACCCTTTCTTTCTGTTTCTGTTGTACCTGTATTTCAAAGGGGGCCAGCCTTATCCCTCTCACGCTGAATCTCCCCGAGAACTACGTTAAGGGTACACGTGTCTGTGGAGTGCTCAGCCACTTGCACGTTAATTTCACGAGCAGGCTGTTCTGCTGATCGAATCAACTGGCACACTCGTCGTCGTTACCGACGGAGTGCCAGTCGTATTGAGCGTCATATATAAATAATGAACATTTTTTTTTTTAAATAGCATTTTGATAAGGTTATCTCTACAGATATGCTATTGAAATTATAATCGACATAATCTCTTTCTCACACTTGCTGGCCTTGTGCCAAACATTGGAATTAATAATTAATTTCAACACTAAATTTAGTATCATCTTTATTATTATTTTAATTGAAAAACGGAAATAGATCAGTTCGACATGATTTTTAAGTCTTGGTTTTTCTTCTCTCTAATTTCCCCTTCACAGCGGCAAATTGGTAGAAGTACTATTCTGTCGGACAAAACGCTTTGTGATATATCTTCCAGCCCTGGTAGACGGAATGGGCTACTCGATCATTAGAAAATCCTGACTGGGCCCCCTACCTACAAGGTCATGCACTGTTTATCTTGATATGAGAACACCATGTCGAGCACATATGGTTATAATGCATGTGCCTGGTGTCCCCTTAACAGACGGGTAGTCATGATGGGTATACTGGGCTTCGTCACTTTGATGGCATGCACTGCTCTCACTCAATAATAATAATTCGAAATTTCCCCAAGAAACCCGATGTATGTTGGAGGGCATATCAACCGAAACGTTGTGTTAACAACAAAGATGAAGACAAATATCTGTCAAATGCAAATACTGTACATAATTCTTTATCTCTTAAATATAGAACTGTATCCTCAACTATCCCTAAATTTCTTTATCACTCTTTCTCTCCCTCTCTTTTTCTTTCATTCTTTCCTCTCTCTCTCTCACTTTTCTCTGTCTTCCCCACCGCCCCCACCGTCACTATGCCTACTATTACTCTCACCCCAGCACGAAGAAGTGTCATTGAATAGTGCGAGGGTGTGTCAAAGTGTGACACACTGACACACAGATATTAGTTTTCGCATTTATTATATTATATTATATTATATTATATATATATATATATATATATATATATATATATATATATGTGTGTTGTGTGTGTGTGTGTGTGTGTGTATGTGTGTGTGTGTGTGTGTGTGTGTGTATACAATGTTGTCTTCCCGCTAATGTTTTATAATAGAAAACAAGAAGGGAAGGACATGCACTAATATGGAATGGAATCAATTACGTTTGACAAAAAAGGATTACTAACAGAGCGCTGTTCAATTTTATTTTTCTCTATTGCGCCTGCCTCGGGTCTAAACATAAGCAAAACCTACAACAACAAGAACAATTACAAAAATATTAAATTCAGTATGGTATCGTTATGACACTTTAATTTTATTGGATATGAAGACTTTAGTTTGTTTCCATCGTAGTAAGTAGAAGAAACCTGGAGAGTTAAATATCTCGATAAAACAGAATTACTCCTGAATCGCAAAAGAAATAGAAAGCTGACACTGAATTCCATTTCTCTGAATGCATTTTTTGCTTGTTGTCACGTGTCACATTTGTCAAGTAACTCAGAAACTTTCAAATCAAAATGTAGTTATCATTCAGTTATTGATTATGTTCTGTCTAATTCTTACGCCAGAGAAAAATGTCTCGTCACTTTTATTCCTGTTAAACGTTCGGAGCTCAAATTAAAGAGAGGTTCACATTGCCTCTCATCCTTTCTGCTTCGATAAAATGTGTATCAGTCGGATGCTGAGGTCGATGTAATCCACTATTTCTCTCCCATAAAGTCTTGGCCTTGTGCTTAGAATTTTTGGGGGATCGGGATAGGGTGATTATTGTAGAAGGATTATTATTTTATGTTTGACTTTTGCTTTACAATTGTACAAGTTGGCTCCAAGTCTCACCTAGAGACCTTAAGAGACAACAAATCGGAAGTTCATGTCTGTGTTATGCCTAGGGTGCCATATATTTGGTTTATTCTAGAGAATGTTTAAGAAACCATAAGAAAATTATGTTTGTTTTAAAACTTGCGATTACATAGAAAGTAATTTGTGTAAGATATGGGTATTTCCCATGAGCCCTATCTTTTGAATTTCTGCCATTCTGGGCTTTCCTTGTATCTGAGCTAGGTAGCAATCAGCCCCTTTTGCTATCATTCCCAGGGCACCCATGACAACAGGTATTGTTTTAGTTTTCAGGTTCCATAATTGCTAATTTCTGTTTCAAGATCTTTATACTTGCTCAGTTTTTGGGAGGTCTTGACAGATACGTTTATATCGAATGGGACAGTGATACCAATGAGGAGGCATGGATATTATTATTATTATTATTATTATTATTATTATTATTATTATTAATAATATAATAATAATAATAATAATAATAATAATAATAATAATAATAATATAATAATAATAATAATAATAATAACGAAAAAACAACAGTAACTGAAGATCTCGCATTTGCTGAAGATCATAGAGAGTCTATAGCAGAAATGAGGCAGAAAATCCTGAATACACTTGAAGTTGTAAGACATACAAGTATGAATGATAGAGAACCACTTCATAAACTCTCAAATACAAACCAAAATAAAAAACAAATCCAAATTGGCAACTATGTAACAAATGAAATAATACGAGAATTAAAACCTGATTTTACTGAGTTAAATGAAATTATTTACGCTTCTGCTAGGGCAATTGAAACCAGCTGTATGCCCCCGAAAAAACAAAG
The DNA here is from genome assembly GCF_006345805.1 of Octopus sinensis. Classification (NCBI taxonomy): domain Eukaryota; kingdom Metazoa; phylum Mollusca; class Cephalopoda; order Octopoda; family Octopodidae; genus Octopus; species Octopus sinensis. Next base: position 9,065,749 of record NC_043007.1, read on the forward strand.
AAAACCAAACCTGGGAAGAAATCAAACCTGGAGAAGTAAAATTGAAAAAGAGATTGAATTTATGAGAGGGGAAATATCAATATTAAATGAACTAATATGTGGAAATGATGTAAGATCCAGAACAGGAAGAAAGATGAAGAGAAAATTTGGATCCTCACCAAGAGAAGAACTGATATCAATAAAAGAAACGCGGAAACAAAAAGTCCAAGCAAAAACCCAAAGAATACGAAGATTTGAGAAGAGAAACAAGTTTTACAAGCAAAATAAGCTGTTCACATCCAATGCCAAAAAATTCTACAGAGAAATAGGGAAGGAGAAAGTAACCGTTAAAGACCCCCCTCCCATGGAAGAAGTTCAAAACTTTTGGAAAAGTATTTGGAGTGACAAGAAGACGTACAACATAAATGCAGACTGGATTATACAAACTGAAGGATCCTACCAAAATTTACAACAACAAGCATGGGAAGACATCACAATAGCAGACCTAAGAAAGGCACTCACGAAGGCCCATAATTGGAAATCCCCCGGTAAAGATAGGGTGCCGAATTTCTGGCTCGCATCGCTCCCATGCGCACACGGTAAGCTAGTTCAGCTGCTCAATGGAATTATGAGAGACCCAAAGAAAACACCTGAATGGTTAGCAAGTGGCATTACTTACCTACTCCCAAAGAATAACGAAACCAACCTTCCAAAAAACTATCGGCCTATAACCTGTCTATCCACC
>NC_043007.1:9073972-9078972 GCF_006345805.1 Octopus sinensis
CGTGGTTGGCAAGCAAGTTACTTGCCACGCAGCCACTCGCGTTCGCACATGATTCCGACTGTGTTGTTAGTTACACGTATAATGCTATATAAGTGTTTTAATATTGATTTCAAATGTTGGCTCATGTCCAGCAATTTTGAAGGAGAAAGAAAGTCGATAACATCTACTGCAGTACACAACTATTTTATCGTCCCGAAAGGGTGAAAATCAAAGTCGACCTCAGTGGAATTTGAATTTGAAACGCAAGAATGGACGTAATGTCACTAAACTTTTCTTCAAGCTCGCTAACGCCTCTGACTGATCGCCATCCTTCGAGTTTTAATATTTCAATACTGAAGAGCTGGCAGAATCGTTAGCGCGGCGGGCGAAATGCTTAGCGGTATTTCGCCTGTCGTTACGTCCTGAGTTCAAATTCCGCCGAGGTCGACTTTGCCTTTCATCCTTTCGGAGTCGATAAATAAAGTACTAGTTTCGCACAAGGGTTGATGTAATCGATATCATCCCTTTGTCTGCCCTTGTTTGTCACCTCTATGTTTAGCTCCTTGTGGGTAGTAAAGAAATATATATATATTCTTTCCGCCGAGGTCCACTTTGCCTTTTATCCTTTCGGGGTCGATTAAGCAAGTACCAGTTATGCACTGGGGTCGAAAGAATCGACTTAATCCGTTTGTCTGTCCTTGTTTGTCTTCTCTGTCTTTAGCCCCTTGTGGGTAGTAAGAAATAGGTATTTCGTCTGTCTTTACGTTCTGAGTTCAAATTCCACCGAGGTCGATTTTGCCTTTCATCCTTTTGGGGTCGATTAAATAAGTACCAGTTACGTACTGGGGTCGATGCAATAGACTTAATCCCTTTGTTCTTGTTTGTTCCCTCTATGCTTAGCTCCCTGTGGGTAATAAAGAAATAAATAAAGAACACAGGTGACGAGCTGGCACGCCGGGAAAAAAGGCCTGTCGTTATTTCGTCTGTTTTTACGTTCTGAGTTCGAATTCCGCCGAGATCGACTTTGCCTTTCATCCTTTCGGGGTCGATAAATCAAGTACCAGTTGCGTACTGGGGTCGGATAATCGACTGGCACCCTCCCCCCAAATTTCGGGCCTTGTTCCAGCAATTTTGGTGAAGCAGCTAAATGGATTACATCGAGCTCAGTATCAATTAGCACTTAATTTATCGTCCCCGAAAATGGTGGACGGCGACGTCGACGTCGACGCCAGCGAAATTTGAACTCAGAACGTAAAACGAACGAACAACTACAAAGTATTTTGCATGGAGCTTAATCGTCTGAGAATATTGGTGGGATTGAAAGCTAAAGAAAGTGAGTGCTTTGGCCTTAAAGATTACAGAAACTGATTTAATCTTAAAAGTAAAGCAGCGTTAAAACTGCAAAAGGTAAAAAGAGGAATCTATAGATGTTGACTGCAGGAAAAGGTGGAGGATGAGGAGAAAAATATGAAAGACGTGTAAGTCTGCATGGCGTTACTTAATAACACATACTTCTTAGTTATACAATAAAAACCCCCAGTATATAATATATATATATATATATATATATATTATATATATACATATATGTATATGTATATATATATTATATATATATATATATATATATATATATATATGTATATATATATGTATATATATGTATATAATATTTATTTATCTATTTATATATGTGTGTATATATATACTGTGTGATTTATATATTTACGTATATATATATATATATTATATATATATATATATATATATATATATATATATATACATATAGGCATATATGTATATATATGCATATTTAGGTATATTATTTATATATATATATATACATACATATTCATATATACACATGTTTACACACATGCGCACACATTCACACCTAAAATTATTCATAAACAAATTGCAGATACGTGACATAAAAAAGCGGAACGAGAGAGTATGACTAGATAAAGGCCAAGATGTGGGGAAGTATGCGATGGCTGCAAGGCATAAATATTGATAGTATAGGCAAAATGCCCGATCGCTATTTTATTAAATGAAATAGTATACAAAATACAATACATAATATTCACCTTTTTTTTCTGTTTTCGTTATTCAATTATGAGAAAAGGTGTCATCTTGTTAAAAAAACAGCAGTTAAAATATGAAGTGTCTTTGAACAGCACTCAGTTTATAAAGAGACGTTGGCTTCAAAGAACTTATTCCAAAAATTTCAAAGAAATTCTCTGTGATGGGAGAATGTAATATATCATATGAGTAGAATAAATTTCCGTAAGATGCATTTATTTGGCTGACAACACATCGAGGAGGGATCCCTTCGAAACTTTTTAGTAAATTCACTGTAAAATTATTGTTGCATACATGTACACATGTATGTTTATGTGTACACATGTATCTACACATGACCTACATCCTACGATACATATTTTCCAACCTGAAAATTGTTGACATTCACTGAAATTCTTTTTTGTTTCCAGATATGTTATGATAGAGAAGTAGTATGAACGTCATTTCAGTACATTACATCAAATCATTACTGAGACGTTTACCATCAAGTACAATGAGGCGGTTACAACATTTCACATTGTGTCAGAAGCAAACTGACTTCATTCTATAAACATGGAGACATGATAACGTAACAATCTTACAACTGATCACCCCATTTCCTCCCTTAGAAAGGTTCTGTGTTACTCATTTCATCTCCCACCTTTCAAAATAACAATGCTAAATCACTGTGGAATATACGAAGATATAGAAGCCACTACATACCACACAGTTACCTAGATATCGTTTCATCTGACACAAATGAGAAGAGTTTCCAATATATCAGCATAAGAACAAAAGATTATAGTGTGTAGGAGCGATCTGTAAAATAAGCGTATTTCCAGTTATTGCAGCAACCTCTGTGTTGGACAAAGCATATGATAGCAGTTATAGATTCATCTATCACTCTATTAGGAATAACGTATGATACAGAGCTAATTTATATAACGGCATTGATAGATTCACAGTAGTGATACATTTAGATCCGTTTAGAAAATACAAATGTTAAGATTTATTTGATGTGAACACTTCTATGAATATTTCTAAATATGCATCTATAATTCGTTCTGAAACAAAGAAACTTATATGCATTTTATAATAGTAGTAGTAGTAGTAGTAGTAGTAGTAGAGGAGAAGTGAAAAAAAGACATTGAAATGAGAATGCATCGACAGTTTGAAAGGAATACACAGGACGTTAAGGATTATACTGCATCGTGGGTATGGCTTGAGCGAAGTGATTTGAAGCGTACCACCGAAAGCCTTATCATTGCTGTACAAGACCAAGCTGTTGCTACTAGTTCAGTGAAGAATAACATCTATAAAATTTCTGACACCCATAAATGCAGATTCTGTTGAAAGAGTGTGAAAAATGCGATCCACTTGGTAAGTGGATGTGAGAACCTTGCACAAAAAGATTACAATCGCCTCCACGATAAAGTGTGCGTGAATCTTCATTCGCTCTTATGCCGTAAATATGATATGAAGTAACAGAGAATCGGTATGAGCATGTACCAAGTAAAGCTATGCAGGAGGATGGAAAAGTAACGAGACTCCGGAACTATGATTTTCAGACGGATCGTGTAATCGAACTTCGTCGACCGGATATTGTCATATTGAGTATGAGAGAAAAATACTGTCAGATCATTGTTGTAGCCATACCAAATGGCATGAATGTTGTGAGCAAAGAGGTTGAAAAAAACTCACCAATAACTCCGAATTGAAAGTGGAAATGGGAAGACTGTATGGAATGCGAGAGGGTAATGTAAAAGTAATACCAGTGGTGATCCCAGGGGTTTTACGGGGAATTACGAGCATTACCAACCAGATTTGATAATTTTTGTTGAAGAAATTAGAATTGACATGAGGGTAGAACATTCTCAGGAAACTGATGTGGATCTTGAGTTTAGTACTTGTGTCTTTATCATGGAAAGAGACATTGTGAGACACTTAGCAACAGGTTGTTGTCCAACCTTACTGAATTAAAAGGAGAGTTCTGAGAGGTGAAATCGAAATAATAATTATTGTGGGTTTCGATTCCTGGACCAGGCAACACGTTCTGTTCTTGAGCAAAACACTTCATTTGACGTTGCTCCAGTCCACTCGGCTGGCAAAAATGAGTAATCCTGTGACCGATTCACGTGCTGAGAGTTTATCCGCCATGGAAACCGCGAAACTGGATCTTATGAGTCGGCATGACACGAGAAGTTAACATTTACTTGTTAAGTAATGAGGAATGAGGTGCTGCTTTTACACTTTTAATATCTCATCAATTCCTCTCCATTTACCTACACTATGAACCATCCCTATATTATAAACAGCGTTCTTACAGCATTACACTTTTACACTAAGCAAATACTCTAGAAATTATTTAAAAGTCTCCCACTCTCCAATTAAAATCCTCAGAATACATACCTATATACACAGAAAATGCATATGTTTATACAGACAAACTGAAAGGAACTTTTCCTTATCTTTTTAAAAAATCATATTATATATGTAAATAAATTATATTTTATTTTTGTTCCATTTTTATACATGAATATACACGCACATACTATATTAGCCCCATTTTAGAAAATATGCAGTATAGAATTTGAGGAAACTTTGTAAACAAACACTAAACAACCGCTGCTTCCACATAACAGGTAATTTAAACCCTTATAAAATTAGTTATAAAGCAATGAACACCTCGAGAGAAAACATAAACAAACATTCATTCAAATACTTTTGTCAAAAGCAAAGCAGAAGTGAAACGATCTTCTATACTAACAAACTCATGATGTGCCTGACTTAAAAACCCAAACATTAGAAATGAAGATAAACCATTCCCTAGATAAGAACAGCTACAAATAATGAGAGAAACAGCTTAAACTTAGCTCCTATCTACATTCGTCTGTGGCAAAAATGTTGACTCACCCAATTACTAGAAATTGTCACCTTGACCTTCATATTGTCAATGC
>NC_043007.1:9091472-9101472 GCF_006345805.1 Octopus sinensis
AAATACCTATTTCGTTACTCCCTACAAGGGGCTAAACACAGAGAAGATAAACAAGGACAGACAAACGGATTAAGTCGATTATATAGACCCCAGTTCGTAACTGGTACTTATTTAATCGACCCCGATAAGATGAAAAGTAAAGTCGACCTCGGCGGTTTTGAACTTAGAACATACCGGCAGACGAAATACGGCTGCGCGTTTCGCCCGGCGTGCTAACGTTTCTGCCAGCTCGCCGCCTTATTTGTTTATTTGATACGTACTTACATAGTACAGAGGATTTGACGCTGCGGCTTGTGTACGACAATAAAAACAGCTTAAAGTTGCATTCCATTGTAAATTTGTCAGAGAACTTATCGTTACGTCTGAATTAGATGAAAAAAATTGAAGCCACTGCTGCCAGGCACGCAAAAGGAATCATGCAGACTGCAAAATAACACGGGCAAAAACAAACTGAGGAGCGGTGGTGCCAAAAGCCTCAGTATGGACAATACATTCTTCGCAGTGAAAATGCTGATGTAGACCAAGTAACAATCAATCAGTGGCTGAGAAGTTCAGGACTGAAAGCAGAGATTGAAGTCTTCATACTGGCGGTACAAAACAAAAGCTTACTTAGCAGAAATTACCAGGCTAACGTTCTTCAAAACGGTACTGACCCTAAATGCAGATTCTGCGATACATTTGACCGTCTTGTTTCGGATTGTCTTCTTCTGATACTAAACGAATACAAAAATAACCAGGATAGGATAGGACAGTATTTACATTGGAAAATACGTAAACCTTACAAAATCCACACTCCCAATAAGTGATATGAGCACCATACCGAGTAGTCATGACGGTAAAATTGCCCCATCTTCCGGGATTTTCCAGTCAACAGTGGTAGGACAATCCTAGCTAATCTTCCAGGTATAGTTATTAAAGACAGGCAAGAAAATACTTGTAGACTAATAGATATAAGTATCCCCATTGATAAAAAAATGTATAAATAAAAATTTGAGAAGCTTCCTGAAGACCGGAAAGCAGAAATGAAAATGATGTGGCATCTTTAAGCAAAAACTGTTTTTGTAGGTGACCTAGGTATGATAAAAAGGGATGTAAGAAACACTAGTTTCTAAACAAGTACTACCTACATCAGCCTCTAAGGGACATCGTCAACTGGTTAAGGTCAAAGAACTGACAAGCAAATCTGTGGTATTAATCAGAATATTTACTGTAGCCCATCTTCTATACCAAGACAATTATTATTATCATCATTATTATTATTATTATTATTATGATGATGATGATGATGATGATGATGATGATTATCATCATCATCATCATCATCGTTAATATCATTATCATTACTATTATTATTATTGAGGTCAATTTTTAGCGCAGCACCAACCTTAATCTTCGTAGATATTCCATCCTCAGTTGCTCTTTCATTTCCTTCTCCGTTATCTCGCTGAACTCTAGTACACCAAGTTATTTTTGGCCTTCCGTTTCGATTTGCTTACTTAATTCTCTACTCAGTAATTCTTTCCCTGCTAGGGACTGAACTGTGCCTCTTTTTAGGTAGATTATTTCGCACTTTTTGAGTCCGTATTCTGTTCTAATATCAGCACTAAAACAGTAGTCCGTATTCCCCAAGGAACTCACTTGTGTTTTATCCTTGCCATATAGTTTCAAATCATCCACGAAGAGGATGTGGTTGACTGTGATTTCCCTTTAGTTGGTATGTCAGATTCGTTTAATAAAATCCCAAGGTTAGGGGTATCAAGCAGAGAACAAAAGGCAACTTAGATAAGCTATCACCCTGGAAAATACCTCTTCTGATAAATTACTTTTTCCGTAAGATGTCAGTTCAGTTTTCCACCCCACCATACTTCTCTTCAGCAATCTCCTTATATTCCTTGTAACTCCAAAGAAATCTAATCACAGGAAGATTCTCGAATGTGGATCCATATCATCAGCTTTGCGATAATCAATCCAAGCCATTTCCAGATTTGCCCTCCTTCGTATACCGCCTTGCATTACCACTTTCTTTGTCAATAATTGATCTTTGGTACCTCTGCATCTCCTTCTAAAGCCTTTTTATTCCTTCGGTAATATATCGATCTCATCAAGAAAAGTGTACAGTTCTTCTGCAATTCCTGCTGGCAGTAACTTCCACATTAATGGGAGGCAAGAAATTGGCTCGTAATAGACTGAAGCATTTCCCTTTGATGCATCCTTCAGACACAACACCGTTCGTCGTTTTGTCAACCAGGCCGGGATTTCTTCTTCTCCATTGATCAATGCGTTAAATTATTATGCCATAAATTTATGGCCTTAATATTATTATTGAGTGAGAGAGTAGTGCATACCATCAAAGTGACACTGAGGTAAAATATACGAAGCCCAGTATACCCATCATGACTACCCGTCTGGTAAGGGTACACTAGGCACATGCATCACAACCAAATGTGCGCGACATGGTGATCTCATATCAAGATAAACAGCATATGGCCTTGCAGGTGGGGCCAAGTTAGAATTTTCTTCTGGATGAGTAACCCATCCCACTCAAAAGGTCCCTGAATATGGGTTGTTTAAGGAAGTTGAACGAAACACCCATGTTTCCAGAGGTGAATTATTCAAACCCCAAAGAATCCCTCTCAACACATGGCTATGATGTTCCCCTACCACTTCTGCTCGTGACAGAGATGTACATATCGTCAGCTACTAAGGGATATGGTAAACTGGTTAAGGTCAAACAACTGACAAGCAAATCTGTGGTATTGAGCAGAATATTTGCTGTAGCCTATTTTTTATACAAAGACAAAACAATGTACACTCAGTTAAGATTAGAAGCCACGAGAGCCATTGCCTGGTACTGCACCAGGGCATTTATCATTATTATTATTATTATTATTATTATTATTATTATTATTATTGCTGCTGCTGCGGTGAAAGTTGTCAGTACACCGAAAAATTAGATACTTAGCATCATTTCTTCCGGTTTTTAAATGTTCTGAGCTAAAAGTCCGACGATGCCAACTTTACGTCTCATTCTTTAGGGGTCGATAAATTGAAATAGCCGTGAAGTTTTGGACTCGATAATCAACTTGCTTGCCGGCCTCAAATGGCTCTCCATGAAGTTGTCCAAAACTTCATTTACATTGGAAAACACTTCATTAGAAACTACTCCGATCCTTATTAGATACCACATCACCCAGACTAAGTTATTAATGCAATTTTGAATAGTATGATCCAGCTAATTATTTAACCTCTTAAACTAAAACGAGTACTGGGTTTGTTCTTTCGTTGCTTTAGGGATAATTTCTGTCAGGTATTCGTTGATTTTTTGGGGAATTAATTTTAAAAAAATAACAAATAAATAAGGCATAATAATATACAGTAATATCTTTGTATTTGAAATAAACATTTCTAGCAATGCCTTCAGATGTTTCTTCGAACCTCGCCACGTATTGTTGTAAACTGCGTTATACGGAATACTGGTATAACAAAGAGCTATGAATTGAAATAATGAAGTGAATTATAGTAATGAAAATAGCACAAGAGACTAAAAAAATAATTCTAAGAATTGGAACAATAAAATGGCGACACAGGTTTAATCTTGTATTTGTGAATTGAATAATCGACACAGTTTCTGTTTATTTTTTATGTTAAAATACACACAAACACAAAGACAAATAGGTTTTGAAAATCAAATACATCTTAACAGTCTTTACAATCTTTGAGTGTTTTCTACAGAAATTGCAACCTTATATTAATTTCATTTGTATAAAATGTGAAATGGACATTAAAATTTTGGTCAATCAAATAAATTTGAAGAACTCCAGTATTTTTCCTCATTCTCGCCACTTATACTTTTATTGTTCGTATAAAACATCGAAATGTCTTGTGTATTAATCGCTCGGAATATGTCTTTATTATAATTTCTATTTAATAAAAGACCAAGAAAAAGAAATCAAGGAATAAACAGAAACGAGCACAAAAATTTTGCCTTGTTTTTATATAAATATCAGGTTCTCGGTTTATTAGAAAAGAAGAAAACAATTCCTTTCGTTTAGAGAGCAATGATTTGGTTATTTTCCACGTAAATGATAATCAACATTATCTGTTAATATACTGGCTTGTTTTCATTAGAATATTTTCTTAAACAAATCCGTTACTTGAGCCTCAATGAAAGTAAAAATAAAATCTCATACACAATAACTTCATAATAGCTCATAACATTAGGTTACATTACAAGGGAGACATGAAACATTCCTGCAGCAATGAAACTTAAGTGAAATTTATTTTAGATTATAATATGAAGAAAGGAAGAAAAAAAAGAAAAGAAAAGCAAACAGAATGTAAGACGAAATTCTTAAATATCAGAAACGCATTATAGAAAGAGTTATCGTATATTCTAGATTAAAATAAAATAAAATATAATAAAATACATTTTCTTGAAACTGAAATTTAATACCTTCTTTCGTATTCCCAGTACCCAGCATTACTTAATGCATTAAAAATATTTCCATCAAAAATATGTTCAACATAAACACACACGCATATAAATGTATATCCACTGGAATGCAGATACAGTCGAAGAAGTATATTGTATTATTTCATGTGTGTGTGTGTGTTTTTTTTTCAACTCTGAAGTTTCTACGAGATGCAGAAAATTTAGCAGACAGAAATACTCGACGAGCTGGCAGAGACGTTAGCACGCCGGGCGAAATGCGTAGCCATATTTCGTCTGCCGCTACGTTCTGAGTTCAAATTCCGCCGAGGTCGACTTTACCTTTCATCCTTTCGGAGTCGATAAATTAAGTACCAGTTACGCACTGGGGTCGATATAATCGACTTAATCCATTTGTCTGTCCTTGTTTGTCCTCTCTGTGTTTACCCCTTGTGGGTAGTAAAGAAATAGGTATTTCATCTGCCGTTATGTTCTGAATTCAAATTCCGCCGACGTCGACTTTGCCTTTCATCCTTTCGGGGTCGATTAAATAAGAAAACCCTACAACCTCATTATGAAGTGAACTAAAATGCAGTGTTGTAAAAGTACAACTGGTACAGTACTAAATAAAACGTTTAGAAATTGTCGACTTACTGACACAAATACTGAGCAAAAGAGAAGAGACATTCCTTCGTTTGAATAGAAGGAAGTCAACTTGTAATCATTTAAGTACATCTTTTCTGTTGAGAAATTCTGCTCGTAAAACAACCGGGCAGAAGTATCTAATATGTATATCACATTGGTGACTTAATGGTGCCTGTCAATCGTCCTTTAAAATGAAGAAATATTTTTAAAAATCAAAACAAAAACAGAAATACTGAACAATTTAGAAATTACATTTAATTATATTATCTTAATACTAAAACATAAATAAGAGAAAATGATGCATTCTGGAGATATGCTGCTCACAGTATTGTCCAAAGTTTTAAGTTACTTTGTTATGACGTCATTTATATACACCATATTGTGAACAGGAAAATGTAAACGGAAAATAATCCCGTTATCTCATTATATCTCCACAAACTATCGATATTCAGAATTATATACTGTTTCTGGTTTATAGCCAACACAGAAATAAGCTGTTCACCGACCACTTAATAGGTAAGGATTCGATTTTACGATACACAATATACTTCGACGTAGATTTGTCGTGAGTGGATTTTACTGACTGGAATGAGGTGATGAGTGGTTGAATTTAGGAATGAAAATTTGTTTCTTGGGCTGTGTGAAAAAGTAAATGACAACACCCATAAAGAATTAACAGAATATTACATTACTGCACAAAGAGTTAAACTGTGTTGGTCTTTTACAAATAGCATAGGTCTGCGAAACGGAATATTTTGAAAGTTGCTTTGATAATTGTATGACACTTTATTGATATTTTTGTGGTGCTAATTGAAAATATCAAAACAGCTGTTACACAATTCCGAAGGCTTTCGCACAGTTTAATGATGAATTTTATCATTCTTTGTAGGTAAATCCACATGTGGTTGGACAAAGTGAATATAATAAAAATAAATTTAGCAAAATATTTAGCTAAATAAAATGACACGAATGCATTTGAAAGTTAAGACAGCAAACTTTTATGACGATTCCGTTCATTTTTTAGGTTCAGCACCTCAAAGACTCTTCTTCCGCACTTGGAAAATACTCTTGGAATTCTTTCATGTGTGATAACATTCATGAAGCACTATCTAGAAGTAGTCGATCATAATATTGCCATTCCATCCTTTCTGATATCGTATTACATCTCCTTTATGCATTAACAAAACATTTTCGTCTGCTCCTCACTCACATGGTTCACATTTCCCGGACAGAAATGGGCTTCTAGGAAATGAAGCTTAATGCTTATTTTACATCCTAAGGACTCAAATTTTCCAGCGTTCTTCCAACTATGTTTTGTAGCTTGAATATTTGTGATTACCCAAGGTGTTCTTCATCACATCTTTAAAACTAATCCATACACCGTTTCAGAATCATTAAGAGAGTTTTCAAAATTTTCATCCTTGAAGAATCTCCTTATAGCTAGTCCTACAAATACAGCTTCTTCGGCTTTGGCTTTTGATAGAGCAGAAAACTTGCTCCGTTAATACTTAAAGCTCTCTCCATCCTGTAGCAAAGGTTTTACGAGTTGCTTCATGAGGCCACGCTTTATATGTTGAGGAGCCAAATGAACCCTTTTCGGATCACCTAAACTGTATGAATTAATTTTTAAAAACGTAACGCACCATCTAAATTGACGTAATGAGCGTAGTGCCCTAACCACAATCTCTGGCGCCTTCACTCCTTATTCAGATAAGATATAGGCTTACCACTTCGTTACATTATGAAAAGACGAACCGAGCAAAACTGCTGTTTGTCGTCTCCAGTTAAAGAATAAAACGTTTTAGTATTAGCATACATTAGAAACTAACGACAACCAATATATTATTTTGAGGTATTATCTAACTTTGGCTATTTGTTTATATTACTTTAGTTTCTATCTCATTTTGTGGAAACTGGATTTATCGGTTACCTGTTAATCGAATGTTCAATAAATGCTTCATTGAAATTATGATGACAAGAGTGTCAAGGGAATAGAACAAAATCCAGAAAATACTTGTAATTAAGGGTACAGTTTTATTGGTTTTTCTCGCCGTCCTTTATATTATCTGCCGATGTACATCGCCAGGAGATATACTGGGATCTTTCACACAATTAACACAACCATATTTTACTTAAATGACGTTGTGGAATATAATAGTATAGGAGACAACGCTTCAAGATCAAATCTAGAATCACGCAATTGCAAAAGAATTTCTCAGGTACTTAACTTGCGACTGCATAGTAGTTAAGAAGCTACGAAGTAAGGTTATATATTTGAGTTGAAAAGAGGCTTGGAGTGAGCTAAGCAACGAAATGAATGTAGTTAACTTTGGTATACTGTAGTAGCTGTATATATTTCTCTTTCTTGCTGATGCATAACAGATACATAGAGCCATGGATGGTTCTTGGAGAATATCAGTTATCCTATGAGAAACATTTACTCAATCCAATTTTCATATTTGAAGAAAAAGACTTCTTCTACTATATAGCCTCGGGCCGACCAAACCTTGTGAGTGGATTTGGTAGACGGAAACTGAAAGAAGCCTGTCGTATATATGTATACGTATATATATATGTGTGTCTGTGTGTGTGTTTGTATGTCTGTGTTTGTCCCCCACGACATCGCGTAGCAACCGATGCTGGTGTGTTTACGTCCCTGTAACAGCGGTTGAGGAAAAGTGACCGTTAGAATAAGTACTAGGCTTACAAAGAATCAGTCCTGGGGTCTATTTGCTCAACTAACGGCGGTGCTTCAGTATGACCGAACTCAAATAACTGAAACAAGTAAAAGAGTAAAAGAACTCTAAAATGACTGTGGTAACACAGAACCGTTTATACCAGTACCATCATGGGGGTATATGTATTTCAGTCTTATGTCATAGGCATTTACGAAGATTCGGCCGTGTTTGATGCCGTATATCGTTCGAGACATGTCGTGGCTGCCACGTTCCAAACCTGCTATTATTCAGCATTAAAGCAGTAACTAACACGCCAAGTCTTGAATGACAACATTCAACCATTCTAATAATAATCAAATTCTTTCAAATAACAGCTTAGAAATAACATGCACACACACACACAAATACACATGCATACGCACCGGCACACAAAAAAACACACGCACATATACACACAAAGAAGGAAATAAAAAAGAAACACAATGAAAACGTAATAATCGATACAGAGAAATAGGTGACGGTCAAAACTAGAACACCAATGATCATTTGTATGCTCAATCGAAGCTGCCTTTGGGATAAACAACAGCAATAACAAGAACAAAAAGCGTAATAACAGTAGCAACATCAATTACGAATGACGGCCATTTTGTTTTCAGTCTAGTCTATTGCGAACAAATATCAGGAAGCAGCTGTGATAGGCATGCCTTTGAGAAAGGTGTTATCATATTACGTGAAATTATAATGAATGCCCTTCGTACAGGAAACAATAATATATCGGTGATATCTAAGGATTTCAATCTACTCACGTTTTCGCTCTGTAGCAATGTCAGTTATGTGAGAAATTAATAATATGCTACAGTATATAATTACATAAGAAAGAAAGATATTACAGTCTGGGTGAAAAATACAAATAGAGGGTAAAAATATATAAAGAGCAAAAAATAATAAAGCTTCCAGCGTTAATAAAAGCATGCATATTAATGTAAAGCAAACCAATGTATAGTTTCGTATTTCTCATTTAAAAGGGTTTATGAATGTGTGCATGTCGCTATATGTATACGTATATATGTATATGTATATGTATATGTGTATATATATATATATGTATATATATATATATATATATATATATATAAATATACACGTATTTACATGCATATAGACATGCGTATACATATATACACATATATGTGAATATATATATGCTTGTTTATCCATTTATCCATATATACATACATACATATATATATATATATATATATATATATATATATATATATCATTGATAAAGTGAAAGATGTACATTTATATATGTATATGGACATGAATATCTATACATATGTATACATACTTATATGTATATATATATATTTATATACATATATATATATATCTGTGTGTGTGCGCGCGTGTGTATACATGCAACGAGGGGGAGAGAGAGTAAGTAAGAGTGAAAAAGGGAGAGAGAGAGAGAGAGAGAGAAATAAACAGAGAGAAAGGCAATTATATACATACACAAACAGACACGCAGCATATAGTAATTGTTTGAATATTTTCGCAAATATTTCGAAACATTTTGTGCAAAGCGATTAACAGAGAACTAAATAGAAATGGAGAAATCAGATATACCTCAATAATATAGCGGTATACAGCTAGTATTCCGTCGATTTCAACGACGAGGGTTCCAGTTGATCCGATCAACGGAACAGCCCGCTCGTGAAATTAACGAGCAATTGGCTGAGCACTCCACAGACACGTGTACCCTTGGGGAGATTCAACGTGACAAGGGTGATTCTTTGAAGTACAAGGACTACTCGTTCTTGTCTGCTGAGTGGACTGGAGCAACGTGAAATACAGTGTCTGGCTCAAGGATACAGCGCAACATCAGAAAGTGAACTCATGACCGTACGATTTTTAGCCGAATACCTGACCATTCGGCCAGTTGTCTTCGCTAAAAAGAAGGGGTCATTGGAAAACAGAATTAAAGTCCAAGAAATACATAATATTTTTCACATTATCTCGAAATATATCTTGTTTTCCAGCATTCAGCTTATCATAGAAATACATTGACAGGTCAAGCGTTTATTACATCATCTAAAACGTTCCTTAGGAGGATTTCGTCGCTTGTAAAGATCTTGATTTGTGGAGGTGCAATGGCCCAGTGGTTAGGGTAGCGGACTCGCGGTCGGAAGATCGCGCTTTCGATTCCCAGACCGGTCGTTTTGTGTGTTTATTGATCGAAAATTTC
>NC_043007.1:9116472-9123972 GCF_006345805.1 Octopus sinensis
TTTTTGTGTTTATACGATAAGGGTTGTATCGCATATTACAACTATTTTTTATAAATTAGATCATTGTGGAAATTGTACAACACATAATTGAATTGCGTCGTTCTGAAACAAAATAATGGCTTAAGGGATAAATTCGTTGGTTGCTAATTTCCACATGGCACTCCACCGTCATATCTGAGAAAAAGGTAATATTCATTCAAATTTCAGAAACGATAAACAGAAGACATAGACTTACAGAAATCCATATAAAACACTACAATAGAAGTAAATTTCGTGTTCATTCAGTTCTCATTGAAAAGGTTTGAAATGAAAGATAAATCGGAAACCAATTCATCTCATAACACAATATTTGTCCATGAAGATGTAAACATCGTTATTCGATGCTTCAGTGTATTAAAAATAGCCAATGTGAGGAATATGTACAAACGTGTCTCGAAACAATTCAAATAACGAGTAGGTAACGACCAGTTAACAATCATCACAAATCAGCGAATTAAGCGATACGAAATGCAGCATACTTGGAAATGTCAGATTTTTCGACACTCATGAGACATGGATTCAATTCTAAGCTTAATGTCATGTGTTTCTATGTCCTACCAAATATGTAAGTTATATCTTCACTCCAAACAAAGTCCCTCTCTGTGACAGATTTTCTCACCTATTTTCAATCAAATCTTCCCTCTATAACACGCGACAGTGTCACAATAGATATATAGATATAATGTTAGATACATTTTATTTTGAATCAAATACAGATGAGCTCGGATTCAAAACTTTTGAGCTGGTTCAACGTAGTTAGAACTAACATTTGTCTATATAACAACACTGATCATCAGTGCAAGGAATATATTCAGAAAAAATACTGAAGCAGAATTATCATTTCATTCAAACAGTTTGAACTCAAAGTCAAATTACTCTAACATCATTGGGTTTGAAAGCGGGTTATACATTAGTTAATGTAGTCTGGGACATATATCATATACATCATTGCCAGCATCGAGATTACGAGTCAGGATATTTTAAATCAGTGTCATTCTATAGCGAAATAATGATGTTGTATGATATGTAAGATTCAGCCATGTAGAATGGATGAATATTTTCGTGTCGGAATAGATTCTCTAATAATTAGAGAATAATTTAAGTTGAAACGAATATATAATTGGCATCCCAAAGAGAATATAATTATGTGGTGTTATTACATCTTAATAACACGTCTTACATCGGCAAAAATATCAAAATGTAAACGCAGTTCAAATAACCGTCTATTATAAATGAATATTATTAAGTTATAATAATTCTTACATCGACAAAATTGAAAACAAAACTACACAGCAATCCTTACATTTTATATATGATAGTAAAGCCAATGAGGGAATTATCATTTCGTTCAAGCAGTTTGAATTGAAAGGCCAAATTAACCTCAATTGGTAGGGTTTGAAACCGCGAAATACATTAGATAATGTAGGCCGGGATATACTAGGTAAGAATCAATAAATATGTATGGTTGACTCAAGATGTATTGAATCCGAATCAATCAGGATCAAAGTAAAACAACAACGACAACAACCGCTTCATGTCAGGTCATTTATTTCATAGAACCGTAGAAAGGATTAGCAATATTGCCTCTAGCAAAATCTAAACTAAAGATTAAATATGACTGAGGTGAGTTTGCAGAAATCATCTATAATTTACTGTTTCCTGAAAAATATGTCCCATTTTTCTTGCAGATCCTCCACCCCAAAAGAACTGTGATCGAAGGAGAGCAATTATCAACAGCTTTCCAGCCGTGACATACCACCTTTAATTCACAAATATGTCTGCAATACAGAGGCGTTATCATTGCCTTTAGTGATATAATTATTACTTTGCTGATGGCTAGCTGCTTCTTTGTCTGAAAGTATATATTTGATAGGCATCTATTGGTTGAAGGACAAATATGGTAAACGAGGAAATACTAGCCTGCGGAGTGATCGATACAGTACCAAAATGTTATGTGTATCAACAGGATTGGTAAGTAAATAGATTAATATACCAATTAATTATGGATCGGTTATGCATATTCACACACCTTCATATTTTGGTTCTGACCTGATATATTATTCTCCAAGTTCACTTAATTATCAGCGTTGGACGACACATTATAGTGCTTTTGGTTTATAAACAGGTTAGGTCACCATGGTTAATATTTCCTATTTCGTATTGATATGAAAAGATTCCTTAAGGCGGCAAGCTGGCTGAGTCGGTACCACGCCAGGAAAAATGCTTAGCGGTATTTCGTACGTCTGTACTTTCTGAGCACAAATTCCGTCGAGCTCGACGTTGCTTTCCATTTTTTTCGGGGACGATAAAATAAATACCAGTTGAACACCGGGATTGATAAGATATTCTACAAAAGAAGATCGATGTTTTAAAAGTATAAATCCAAAAAGCATCAGAAAAGAAGCAAAAAATTTCAAATTTCAAATACTTCTACATGTGAGATGCTGGATACATATGTAGATACCTACGTAGAAAGATGTTCGGAAATCTGATGACTGGGGCTATTTTGTGCAAGTCCTGCTGAGAAAATACTGTGGCATAAATTACCTCTGACATTTCTCACGAGAGACCCATTAATCACAGAGGGACGACACATTTACATCTTTGATAGGATTATAGAGTACTGAGGTTTAAAAATAAATAGACGGTGAATACTAATGAATGATTTAGGGTAACTGCTACGTATATTCGTAGATATTTACATACATACAAACATATATACATACACATATATGAATGTGTTTATATATGAGTGTAGGTATACGCAAGGAGTAGCATATACGAAATATCAATGGATTAGAGAAAGCATATTCACGTCATAACTAAGCCTAAAACATCAATAACAAAAATGTAGGAATCCAAATATTTTAAAGAATAGCTGCGGAAGGAAAAAAATTGAACTTAAGTAATATAACCTTCTCAGAATAATAAACAACAGCCTTTTGATACTTTATTTATATAAATATATTTTTGCAGATATAGAAGTAAGATTAAGAATATAAGTTTTTAAAAGTTACCTTCCCTAATCTCTGTCAATTTTTAAAAATATTTTTAGAAATACAAAAATTTAAAGGAAATGCTTACATTAGCCATAAAACAGAAATTGAATATTGTAGCTAAATAGCATACAAAAAAAAATATTTTTATTGATTTCAAGCTATGGCACAAGGCCACCAACAAAGGGTGGGGAAGGATAAGTCTATTACATCGATCCCGGTGATCAACGGGTACTTATTTTATCGATCCCAAAAGGATGAAAAACAACGACGACCCCAGTGGATTTTTGAATGTCAGAACGTACAAACAGACGAAATGCTACTAGGCATTTTCCCAACGTGTTAAGTATTCTGCCAGCTCGCCGCCTCAAGGAAATTATTCATATCTCCAACAAAGCTTAGATATGAATATTTAAATACAGAATATTTTATATTGTATCATAAATACCATAGTCGACTCGATTTTTTTCTTTACGCGCTTGGTAAAAGAAGTATGCGAGAAATACTACTGCCCTCGCATTCAACATTAACCCCGCCCACCCCCAATCTGTTATGGATTGCCAGATTCACTAGAGCGCCAGTTAAAAACAATTACGTATTTGTGTGTTTGTGTGTGTGTGTATGTGTGTGCGTGTGTGTTTTTGCGTGATAGAGTATGCTATTGTGAAGATATATTTGACTAAGAGTAAGTGAAACTTGGATTAGATACATTTCAACCGAAGAGAGATGTTTTGCAATATGAATCTCAAAAGCAGGCGAATCGTAGAGGCAAAATATTTCAAATTTCATTGTTTGATCATAAAATGCATATAGCATTGTCATATATATAGATACATATATACGAAATATGGGGGCTTAGTTCATAGGTGATCGAAACAATCAGATACACTGGGTAAGTACTGTAGTGGATTACCAGGGTTCCAAGGTTATAGCCAAGACGGGGATTATGGAACTATTGTAGATTTCAGATATAGCGGACCCTCATATCCTTCGATAATAAGCTTTGGTCCCGTGCTAACCTCAGTTCTAAAAGAAACAACTTCTTTTATATAACCATGGGCGCATCCGACTCCGCTCAGTCGGACTGTACCTCCTTCAACAGATCCACACACAATTCCCCCACATCAAAGGAGGTTTATAGAGAGTTGATTCATTGTTAATTGCAACAGGCCTAACAGAATCTGCATTAGAAAGAACTAGAAAACTTTTACATAAATTCTTCGGCAACTTCAACCTATCTCTTTGAAAACTCTTAAAGACAGCAAATTTTCTACATGTTACATTAGATTTAAATACTTCACTCTACTTCCCTTATCATAAACCCAGTGAGTACCTTAAGTACATCAACACCGAATCTAGCCACCATAAATCTATTTTCCAGAGTATAATCAACGACATATCCATCAAAATACCCGATCTATCCTTCACTGAGGAAATATTCTACGTACTACAATCAGGTTCTAGCTGCTATTGGTTTCTCCTAGAAGATTAAATTGATACCAAACACTAGACTTAAAGAACACCTCTCGAAACTTTACCCTAGACAATCGTGCCCACATATTGGATATACACATCCTCTCACTATGGTTGGAAATCTCGCCCACCTAGCACCCACAGGCATAACACTAGACCTAAGAATACTAACATGAAACATTCCAACTCCCCTCTATCATAAATTAGGAATTACGCCTCCCCAAATTTTCCTAATAGAAACGGTGGGAGATCTATTCTCTGATATATATCTCCATTGACTTTAAAGAGCCTTGCCAAAGCATTCTTTAAAACAGTAAAACCACAAATATCATTCTATCTTTAACAGATCCACTTTGAAATTATCTTATTCCTCTACAGCAAATGTAGAATCTATTATCACCTCATCTAACAAACATAAATTTTTCTCTTACTAAGCTCTTACAACAAACGATACTACTAATAATTCTTTTCTAATGTCGTATACCAATGCACTGTCCACAACATAGTAAGTAATTCTAATAGCTACCACATTGGATCTACCACAAATTTTAAGCAAAGATATCATGCACATTTAAACACGTTTAAATATAAAGAGAATAGCAATTCCACATCACTAGCCAGTCACGTACTACATATGATTAATAGAAAAATACATTATATACTATCCTGGGCTATAAAAGATTCTGGCATCCCATATCAGGGGATATTCTTATATACCTTATTTTATCTTTAATATCAATCTTTGCTTTCCTCCTTCACTCTCTCTACCTATCTATCTATTTATTTTTCTTTCTCTTTATCCCTTAATAGCCACCTCTGCTCCCATTCTCTTACAGAACGTCGATACGTTCGCGTTTATTTCTTGATATTTACGCTATTAAGCCTTGAACCCACATGGATTTACGCAAGATTGCACCTAAGGACCTAAGGACTAAACGATCTACATCAACATACCTTTCTCCTTTTTCTTCATCTCATTCCCTATTTCCTTCCCTGTATGTCGTCATTTCATTAATCTATACACTTTCATTTTTCCTATTTGTCTGCCATGACAGAATATCCCATACACTGCGATCTCCCAAGAAACAGTTGTAAGGCTTTGAATTTTTCCAATAATAACGTATATGACTTGAGATGTTTGTCTAACCTTAACGTTTTTTGTCCACTTTAACTAATATGCATATATATATATATATATATATATATATATATATATATATTATATATATATATATATATATATATATATATATATATATACATGTGTGTGTGTGTGTAGCAATGTATCACCGAAAACGAAAACTCTAATAATCATGTCATTAAATATAACCGTTGGGTGTTAGAACACATACAATGCTGAGAGTATGTGCGTATACTATTATGTCTGTTGACTGTGGCATCAGAGCGTTTTAGCTCTCATTTCTAGCGTTGCAGGTTTTATAAAACCCTCAATCACACTCACATACAGACACAGACAAAGACATACACATACACACACACACAGACACACACACACATATATATATATATATGTATATTTATTATGTATGTATTTCACGTTGCTCCAGTTCACTCAGCTGTAGAAATGAGTTGCGATGTCACTGGTGCCAAGCTGTATCGACCTTTGTCTTTCCCTTGGATAACACTGGTGGCGTGGAGAGGGGAGGCTGGTATGCATGGGCGACTGCTGGTCTTCCATAAACAACCTTGCCCGGACTTGTGTCTAGGAGGGTAACTTTCTAGGTGCAATCCCATGGTCACTCATGACCGAAGGGGGTCTTTACCCTTTATGTATGTATATATATATTATATATATATATATATATATATAATATATATATATATATATATATATATATGTATGTATATACGTATGCATATACACCTAAGTTACAATGTGACCTCCATCTTTGTGTTGGCCATGTGATTCGGTTGCCGGCTAACCAGCCCCTTCAAACATACACTTTTCAACGAGATTCAGACTGGAAGCAAGCCTCATGTCTGTCTAAATCTCCGTTTCCAAGGTCTTCCAAGCGGTGTTTGATTTTACTTTGGTGTCCCTTCCAAACGATTGAAGACACTGGTAGTTAATCGGAGGGCATGGAAGTCGGTTTGTGATGCTAGAACAAAACGCTTGAAAACCGAATGCAGGACACTGCATGAAAAAGAAGGAGACGTCGTTATTTACCCTCTGCAACTTGAGCGAGAATACTCGAAAATGCAAGCTAAATCACAACTAAATCCTGTAGGCCACCTTTAAATTTTTGTGAAAATCACATTTTCCTTTTTTCATGGAACGTTATTGAAGTTTCCGCCTCCGTAAATATCTGAAAAATTAAAATATTTAAAGTTTATTTTCATGAATTGTTCCTATTGTATGAGAAAAATAAGTCTTGGCAGAAATCCTTTTTTATTGGATAATTTCCTGTATTTGTTGCTATTTATTGTTACGTTATTGTACTTCCCAATATATTCTGTTATTTAGCGATATTTTCCGTTGTATTATCGATGTGTTCCTCCATCCCTTGTAAATGCGACTATTCTGCTACTTGATTTTAACCCAGCATCAATTGATATTAAGCCCTTCATTGCCGTTCATCTTCCTTTCAATCTGTTTTGGAGCCTCTCTGTATGCATTTACATATAACTCCTGTACTACCGTCTATTTACTGCCTTGTTGCTTACACATGTGACTGTACATGTCATTTAATTTTGGAAGTCTGTAGGAAATAAATGAATTTGCCGGAATGATCACCCTACTCTCTCCCATCCAGACCTTCACTCTCAAAGAAGTACATGCCAGAAAATTATGTTCTAAACATACAAATATAGGTTGGTCATAGCTTAGAACACATTTGACCACGATTTGCTTGTGGTTAAACAAGTGACACCGTGTATTGTCTTTAGATATAGACAACGTGAGAGGAAATGCATGCTATTGAAACTATTAAATCTTAATCGATTTCGTCGTAAAATACTTAATGTTTTATTA
>NC_043007.1:9126472-9136472 GCF_006345805.1 Octopus sinensis
TGTGCTTATCATCCCACCATCGCTTGTTGGTGTGTTTACGTCACCGTAACTCAGCCTTTCGGCAAAAGAGGCCGATAGTTTAAGTGTTGGACTTACAAAGAATAAGTCCTGGGGTTGATCTGTTCGACTAAAGGCGATGCTACAGTATGGCCGCAGTCAAATATCTTAAACAGATGAAAGAGTAAAAGACTGTATATATATATATATATGTGTGTGTGTGTGGTGTGTGTGTGTGTGTGTTTGTTTGTACACACACATATATATATTTTTGTTTGTATGTGTGTGTAAGTATATATGTATGTATGTATGTACGTATGTATGTATGCATGTATGCATGTATGTTTTCATATATACATGAGTTGCTACCGTTTCGTTTTAAATCAGATGATGTAATACATTGGTGTGTCTCGTCATTTTCTCTCTTTTTGCCTTAATTCCCAGAAGAAGGTCTGTGTCTGAAACATCTGATTCTCCAATTCTCGCGGCAAGTTCGATTATCCAATATATTATGTCTGCTGACGCAGAGCAACACTTAATGCAGTCTGTTTGATTTGTGCGTATCTGTGTGTGTGTGTGTGTGTATGTGTGTTTGTGTGTGTATGTGTGTGTGTGTGCCTGTGTGTCCATACATGTGTGCATGTGACACACTTGTTAATTGCTGAGAGATTCTTGCACGTGAAACTATTGATAGATTTGTTACATCATAGGGAAGAAAAATGTATCCACCGGTATCGAGCTGACATATGCATACACGCACACACACTCCCTCTGTCTCACACACACACACACACACATGTATATATATATATATATATATATACATGTATACATATATATGCATATATATATATATAATATATATATATATATATATATGCATATATATACATATATATACATATATATATATGCATATATATACATATATATATATATATATATAGATACATATATATATGTATGCATGCATATGGCATATATACATACATACATGCATGCATACATACATACATACATACATACATATATACATACATAATACATACATACATACATGCATGCATGCATACATACATATATGCCGAAAAGTGGAAGATCCCATCCTTTTCTCAACAACACTCACATGGATGCCGAGGTGAAAATACAAAATTTCGTCACCATCAGTGCCGATCGTACAGACCGATAAAACAGGACATTTTTCTCCGTGACACCTCTGCAATTGATATCTAGGACATATTTTCCAACGTCTACTGTGAACCATATCATTATTCAACAAGACCGACGACGTAACCCTTGTTGCTCTCGATAGGCCTCCCCAAGCACCTCTAAAGTGCTCTGAAGTATGTCTCAACGAAATCAAGTCCTTCTTTCAAAAATACAACTCTGGAAACTTACTGGTGTTGGGTGACTTTAACCTCCCTTATGCAATCTGACCTATGAACACTCTGAAGTTAGGCAACTGCATAACAGCAGACAAAGCAGCAGCAAAATTACTCTTTAATCTAATGGATGGTCAAACCAACAAGTTAGAATAAAATTATCTTGCACCTGTTATTAACAAACCACTCTAACTCCATTCACAGTATTTCAATTGAAAAGTTTCTCCTCCCGGGCATGGTACTTTAATTTCCGGCATACCAAAATCCACTCTTCTGCTCTTATTTGACAACATAAAGTTCCATAAAGCGGATTGTGGACTAATTAGAAGTCTTTTATCGACTGGTCTTTCACTCTCAGTTCCACTGACATTGAAACCACATGGCAGCGCTTTGAGGACGTTGTCACCTATATATGCTCAAAATAAGCATAGGACTGCTGTCACACCCGTTGGTCCACTGATCGATGATAACAGCATTCTCCCACATGATGCTAAAGAAACGGCAGAAGTGCTGCAAAAGCAATACTGCTCTCTATCTTTAGTGATCCCACTGCTATTGACTTAAGGGATGTGAAGGTAGTCGATCCTCAACATATAATCTCAGACTTAACTTTTACTGCTTCAGACATCATAGCAGCAATAAATGAGATCGAATACTATTCTGCTGTAGACCCTGATAGATTCATGCTAGTCTCCTGAAGAAATATAGACATCAATTTGCAATCCTTCAATCAGCCTCTGGAGAAATTCTTTAGACTCAGGTTATATACCGAAATAGCTCTTATCCCAATCTTTCACCCCGGTTTTCAAACAGAGTAACAGATCCCTTTCAGTCTACTATCTTCCATTCTCACACACCTCCATATCATCAAAGTGTTTGAAAGAATGGTGAGATCAAGGATAGCTGGCTTTCTGGAGAGTCATAATCTCCTAAATTTAGACCAGCATGGCTTTCGCTACGGCAGGGACTGTTTAATATAGCTCTTACACCACATCGATGATGTCCTTAAAGCCTTGGTATCAGGTTCGAACTCTGATATCATATATCTTGGCTTCAGTAAAGCGTTCGATAGAGTCGACCACAATATTCTGCTGTCGAAATTGCCAAATTAGAATCCGTGGAAAACTACTACACTGGATTGAATATTTCCTGAAGAACAGAAGAAAACATGTAATGATCCATGGAATCCACTCAAGCCTAGCAAAAGTCACCTGTGGTGTCCCTCGGGGATGTGTCTTGGCCCGCTTATGTTTATTGTCATAAAACACAACAAAGTGAAAATATTCGCCGATGACACCAAGCTCCAGAAAATTATCAACGAAGTAAAAGACCGAACTGAACTCCAGTCTGATCTACACGCTGGCAGACAAAAACAAAATGCGACTAAGCGAAGAATAATTTAATTCATTTTGGTAACAAGTCTATGTTAAAATAACCATATGCTTTGTGAGTGGATTTGGTAGACGGAAACTGAAAGATGCCTGTCGTACATATGTATATATATATGTATGTGTGTGTATGTTTGTGTGTCTGTGTTTGTCCCCCCAACATCACTTGACAACCAATGCTGGTGTGTTTACGTCCCGTCACTTAGCGGTTCGGCAAAAAGAGACCGATAGAATAAGTACTGGGCTTACAAAGAATAAGTTCCGGGGTCGATTTACTCAACTAAAGGCGGTGCTCCAGCATGGCCGCAGTCAAATGACTGAAACAAGTAAAAGAGTAAAAGAGTAAAAGAGTATATACTCCTCCTTCATGGAAACCACTCACAACTTCTAATTAATATCAGAGACCTAAGAGTAATTAATTGTTGACAACCTCAGCTGGAGTGTCCGTATCAAAAATAAGGTCGATATAGCGTGTAGAACGAGCTTTTGGATCCTAAGAACATTCCCGTCCAGAGAATTTTTTAACTTTCATTCTCAAAAGCATTTCGTTGCTTATTCCTTAACGAACGTTTAGAACAAGTGAACAGAAGTAAATATATGTGCCTTAAGATATTTCAAAAAAGGAAGAAAAATAAAGTTTTCAACTCACATTTTCATAAATATATATGTTTTCTTTGACAATATGCTATATTATATATATATATATATATATATAATATATATATATATATATATAATATATATATATAATATAATATAGCATTGGCAAAGAAAACATTACTTTCCGTTATTTATAATTGTAATTATAATTTTCACCTTAAAGTATTTTTCACATGCTGGCCACAGATAAAATTTTTAATAAAACTTTATCCTTATATTAGAAGTACAGGCATATATATATATATAATATATATATATATATATATATATATAATTTATGTATGTATATATGCATGTATGTATCTATGTATGTAGGTGTGTTTCCGTGTGTGTATGTGCGTATATGTGTGTGCATATGTATATATATATGCATGTGTAATATGAGACATGAAGAAAATTAGATATACGGAAAGAGATTACGAGCTGTGAATGAGGTGCTGGTGGGGAGAGAATCTGTTCCTATCCTGGACAAAATTTTATTTATCTTCACACCAGCGACATAAGCCATTTAACATGTTTGATAAATCAATACTTTAAAACAATTAAGAACCCAAACTGAAGCACACACATATGCTACTCGTATTTGAAGAGCGACAAACATACGCATAATTCCATACATGCGTGTGTAAGTGTTTGTATATATGCATATCATTAAATATACATATATATATGAGTGTGTGAATTTGTATCTGTGTCTGTATATTTGTGCATGCGTATGTGCATATGTATACTTATATATATATATATACATACATATATATGTGTATGTATATGTTCATATATATATATATGTGCATATGTATACATAGATGATAAATTATGCGAGTGTGTAGGGAGGGAAGTTGTGTTCTAGATGCATTTCATGAGATTCTAAAGCCACCTCATACGGTTTTCTATTTATTTAAACGTCTGGAACCATATTTCCATAATACATTTCCAAATGTAAAAATATTTAAACAACAAATAGAAAAAAATCATTTAATAATCTTAATCTATTCATATATCAACATTTTCTTTCCTCTGTGCAAAGAGAGACGATTGTAGGCAGACACACACACACACACACACACACACACAAACACACGCACATACACTCACACATGTTTATATATTATGCATGTATCGATGCATCTATATATTGTTGAGGCAAACCAAATTATTACAAAATATTTTCTACTGAAAATGAAGGAAAATAATACAAAAGAATTATAGTTATATTAGTATATACTGCAAGAATGCAGTACATACTAATATAACTGCAGTCTAACCTCGAATGAGGAATAACATTGGACAATTTAATAAAATATTGCATGTTTATTAAATTTTACAGAGGGGCAAAGAATTTTAAGCATGGAATATAGAAAAAGAAAAAAATGTGAAAATTGAAACAGACAATTGTGAAGTGAATGTGGATGTTAAATATTACAGTTTTAACACGTTTAGCAGTTGAGTTGGCCTTTTATTGTTGAGAGGTTAAAAGCCTGTGTGTGAATAGCTAAAAAATGTTTCCTGACCACAATCTTTGTAAAATTTTTATTATATTTGGTATGACATAATTAATACAAAATTTCTAATTTTCCGTAGCGAATATGTGTCCAATATAAACAGAAATAAACTCTCAAATCAAGTAATAGAATTTAGTCTCCCACATGTATTCGTCAAATCAAAACGTACAAACATTGCAAAAATTCTTTGTTCGAAATACGTCTGCTCCATAAGCAATTTTAATTTGATTTCCCTGTTTATGCGCATCAGGTTCGAAGAGCTAAGTATTCTAAAACCATTCACTTCATGACATTTCGTAGAAAATCGGCAGGAGTGAACTCTCTTGCATTTGCAAAGTTTGCTAAAACAATATTTCAACAATATACATGCATAAATACATAGATACAAACACACACACACACACACACACTCATACAACCAGAGGTATGGTGTGTGTATGTACGTATGCTGCTATAGAGAGACTCACAAAGACATGGACAGCAATTCTTACCCTTACGAACATACATTACATACATACATACATACATACATACATACATACATACATATATATATATATATAACGGGAAGCTTTATGAAAATAAACAAAAGACGAAGGCAGGTGGAATACAAACAAACAATTGTATTAGTATGGCGCTCAGGAATATAAATAAAACAAATCTTTTACGTTTCGAGCCTACGCTCTTCAACAGAAAGATACACAGAAAAGAAACACGGAGAGAAACAAGGAGAGAGAAAAAATGCATGCAAAAGCTAGCGAATCAACATGGCATTAATACATACACACACACACACACATATATATATATATATATGTGTGTGTATGTATTTAATTATGTATGTATGTATGTATGTATGTATGTATGTATGTATGTATGTATGTATGACATATGTTTCAGGGACAAAGCTTCCATTAACTCTAAAATAATTCCGTTGCTTTCATTGCTTTGAACCTTTATTTAAATCTCTGATGCAACCCGGTCTACATCGCCTGTACGGTTGAAATGTTTCAAGTGACTGATCTTATTGCAATTATCTCCCATTCTTTGCAATTCTTTTTCAGATTGTTACCACATCGAGTGGGAGGATCTGCTCACTAATTGCTTTGATATTCTCAGCTGGTCGCAGACTTTCAGCTCATTAAAACGACTTATGTTACGCCGTACCCTGTTTGTAAAAATAAATCTTCTCGTATAGCGATGTATTATTAACCTTATCTCTGGTCACCGTATGTATTTATTACTTTCATTATTATTATATTAGATTATTATTATTATTATATTATTATATTATTATTATTAGTATTATTATTATTATTATTATACTATTGTTATTATATTATTATCATTATTATTATTATTATTATATTATTATTATTACTATATATTACTATTATATTATTATTATTATTATTATAGATTATTATATCTATTATTATTATCATGTATTATTATTATCATTATTAATATTATTATTTTTTATTATTATTACTATTATTATTATATTAGTTATTAATATTATATATTATTATTATTCTATAATTATTATTTATTATTATTATATTATTATTATATCTATATTATTATCATGTTATTATTATTATCATTATTAATATTATTATTTTTTATTATTATTATTATATTATTATTATTATTAATATTATTAATATTATATTATTACTATCATTATTCTTATTATTATTATTTTATTATTATTATTATTATTATCCTAATATTATTATTATTATTAGTATATTATCATCATTATTATTATATTATTATTCTATTATCATCATCATTATTTTATTATTATTATTATCATTATTATCATTATATATATCATCATCATTATATTATTATCATCATCATATTATTATCATCATTATTATATTATTATTATTATAGTATATCATCATATCATTTATTATTATTATTATTATTATTATTATATTATTATATATTATTATATTATATCTCTTAATACATTTGTCATTGTAATCTTAATTAACCTGTTAGTTTTCTCTACTTACAGACAATCATCCCTTATCTCTGAAAGCATTTTATATCTTGCCCCTCTCTATTTCAGCCAGCCACCTATTCACATAGACATTTCCGAACAAATCAATACTTATCTCGCGAGATAAGTTAATTTCGCTCACTAAACATCAAAGGTAAACTGATGTCTGTGTTTCCTTGCAAGTGTCGTAAATACGAAGGATTTACGACACTCGATAATACCTAGAAGACGTCTTTTTTTAAATATATTGATGTCACGTGTGTTGCGCATACATACATGCATACATACATGAATACATACATACATACAGACACGCACAAACATACATATGTATGTATATGCGTGTGTGTGTGTATGAGTGTGTATTTATATACATACATACATACATGTATATACGTATTTATAAATGCACATATATATATACATATGCATATCTATACATACATAGATACATATATATATATAGATAGATAGAGAGATAGATATACATACATATGTATATATATTCGTATGTAAATAAATATAAAATATATTTTTTCTTGCATATAATCATAAATATAAATATTTATGTGTACATGTGTGTTTGTATGTATGTATGTATGTATGTATGTATGTATGTTAGTATGTATGTATGTATGTATCTATCTATCTATATATATATATATATATATATATAAAAACCACTTATATGCATATATTTATTTAAGTCTCTCTCTTTGTCTCCCTCTTCCTCTCTCCTTCGTCTCCATCTTCGTCTCTCACTCTCTCTCTCCCTCTCTCTCCCTCACCCCTCTCTCTATATATATATGCATATATATATATATACATACACACGCGATATATATATATCTATTTATTCATATATATCAAACTACGTACCGTGTATATATATATATATATATACATACATATTTATATATACATATATACATATATGTTTGTATATTAAGCACAAATATATATATATTTATATATGTATGGATATATATGTATATATATATAATATATATATATATATATATTATATGATATATATATATATATATTCATAAACGTATTCTATTTTTATATTTTAATTTCATACAATTTCATACATATGACCGTGTTCCACTATATTTATTTTTCTGCTACTGCAAATACTACTGCTGCATCATCAACAACACCATCATTAGTAGAATCATCATCATCTTTCTTATCTTCTTATTTATTTTTTCTTTCTTCTTCTTCTTCTTCTTCTTCTCTTCTTCTTCTTCTTCTTCTTCTTCTTCTTCTTCTTCTATTCCTGGATCAGGCGCGGCGTTGTGTTTTTGAGCAAAAATTTTCATTTTACCGCGCCGCATTCCACTCAGCTATAAATGAGTATGCGCATGATGGAATGGCGTCCAGCTTCAGATGGAGTTTCGCGAACACCGTCGAGATAGAATAACCCCAGGTGCTGTCCAGAATTTTAGGATAATAATAGACAAGAGTAACAGATAAATAATAGTGACTGTTTCTCTCTAGAAACTTGGAGAGCTATAAAAATCGCCGCAAAATATTTACCATTCCAATGTAAGTTCCGAATCAACATTTTTCAGTTGCTGCTTCAACTAATTAATTAATTAGTCACTCTGTAGTTGATTTCTCTGCGAATGCTCGTAGTTGAGTGGTTAGGGGTATTCGATTCACGATCGTAAGGTCATGAGTTCAATTCTCCGCGGAGTGTTATGTCCTTGATCAAGATGCTCTATTCCCCATGTTCCAGAGCACTCAGCTGGCAAAAATGAGTTGTACCTGTATTTCAAAGGGGCAGCCTTGTCACATTTTGTTTAACGGACCAACAGGAGCGCTTGTCATCGTAACTGACCAGAGTACCATTATACGGGCTTCCTATACTTACGAAATCACCTCAATATTGAAAAACTGCCCGATGTTACAGTATATCGTTTATCATCTACCAAATATATTTCATGACGTTTCAATGTGATT
Source organism: Octopus sinensis (assembly GCF_006345805.1). Lineage (NCBI taxonomy): Eukaryota > Metazoa > Mollusca > Cephalopoda > Octopoda > Octopodidae > Octopus > Octopus sinensis. Next base: position 9,135,390 of record NC_043007.1, read on the forward strand.
TATCGTCAATAATATATTAGTTTCAAATTTTTGCACAAAATTAGCAAGTTTCAGGAAGTGGGTAAGTTCATACATCCACCACAGTGCTCAGCTGTATATTTTACTCTCTTGCACTAGTTTCAGCTATTTCACTGCGGCCGTGCCGGAGCAACGCCTAAGTCGAGCAAATCGATTCCAGGACTTATTCTTTGTAAGCGTAGTACTTATTCTATCGGTCTCTTTTGCTGAACTTCTAAGTTACGGAGACGTAAACACACCAGCATCGGTTGTCAAGCGATGTTGTGGGACAAACACAGACACACACACATATATATATATATACGACGGGCTTCTCTCAGTTTCCGTCTACCAAATCCCCTCACAAGGCTTTGGTCGGCATGTGGCTATAGTAGAAGACACTTGCCCAAGGTGCCACGCAGTGGGACTGAACCCGGACCATGTGGTTAGTAAGAATGTACATTAAAAAGGCAGCAAGCAGGCGGAATCGTTAGCACGTCAGGCAAAATGCTCAATGGCATTTCGTCAGTCGTTATATTCTGAGTTCAAATCCCTTCAAAGTTGAATTTGGATTTAAAACTTTTTTAGTCGATAAAATAAGTGCCAGTCATAGACTGATGGCGATAAAATCGACTGAACCCCTCCCTCAAAATTTCAGCCCTTGTCCCTATACTAGAAAGGCTTATATGAAGTCGGTGAGCAGGGAGAAACTTTAGCACGCCGAGCGAAATACTTTTCGTATTTCGTCTGTCTTTACGTTCTTGGTTCAAATTCCGCCGAGGCCGACTTTGCTTTTTATCCTTTCGGGGTCGATAAATTAAATACCATTTACGCATTGGGGTCGATGTAATCGACTTAATCCCTTTGTCTGTCTTTGTCTGTCCCCTCTATGTTTAGCTCCTTGTGGGCAGCAAATAAATAAGAAACATTAGCACGCCGGGCGAAATGCTTAGCGTATTTCGTCTGTCTTTACGTTCTGAGTTCAAATTCCGCCGAAGTCGACTTTGCTTTTCATCCTTTCGGGGTTGATAAATTAAGTACCAGTTCCGTACTGGAGTCGATCTAATCGATTGGCCCGCTCCCCCC
>NC_043007.1:9143972-9161350 GCF_006345805.1 Octopus sinensis
GTGAAATTGATTAATAATTAATTTAATTTACCCTCAATTGTTGAAATTAATAATTCATCTCTCTCTATTTAATGCTCTCGGATTTTACCGAAAAAAGCATAGTGTTTACTGATTTTAAGCCACGCTGGGGAAATGGGAGAGCAGAAATTCTTCGCTTGCATATTTTGGTTTGCTGGCACTGTTAGTTTCGAGCAGATCTTCAGAAGCGATAAGAAGCCGAAAGGGTATGCTCCCTTTCAGTGGTTTTCAAATCCACCAAGGAGTTCTGAGCTGATGATAGAAATGTCGAGTTGACTAATCTTGAAACGTACGTTCTCAATAACCTTTGCATTTGATTTTTTATGTCTTTACCCCCATACTTTCGTGAGTTGAATTGAGCAAACACTATATGAGAGAGATTTTCTTTAAGTATTAGAAATAGTTTTAAAAAAGTTTTTTAGCTACTATTTCTAATGAGTTCAGTATGTGGCAAAGTAATTTATTTTACTAAGCCCTTTTATATAATATATATATATATATATATATATATAATATATATATATATATATTGGCTGTGTGGTAAGTAGCTTGCTAACCAGCCACATGGTCCGGGTTCAGTCCCACTGCGTGGCATCTTGGGCAAGTGTCTTCTGCTATAGCCCCGGCCGACCAATGCCTTGTGAGTGGATTTGGTAGACGGAAACTGAAAGAACCTGTCGTATATATGTATATATATATATATGTGTGTATTGTTTTGTGTGTTTGTGTTTGTCCCCTTAGCATTGCTTGACAACCGATGCTGGTATGTTACGTCCCGTCACTTAGCGGTTCGGCAAAAGAGACCGATATATAAGTACTGGGCTTACAAAGAATAAGTCCCGGGGTCGATTTGCTCGACTAAAGGCGGTGCTCCAGCATGGCCGCAGTCAAATGACTGAAACAAGTAAATGAGTAAATGAGTATGAGTATATATGTATGTGTGTGTGTGTGTTTGTGTGTGGTGGGTGTATACATGCATATACGCATATTCTTTTACTTCTTTCAGTCATTTGACTGCAGCCATGCTGAACCAGCGCCTTTAGTCGAGCAACTCGACCCCAGAACTTGTTCTTTGTAAGCCTACAACTTATTCTATTGGTCTCTATTGCCGAACTGCTAAGTTACGGGGACGTAAACACGCCAGCATCACTTGTGAAGCGATGTTGGGGGGACAAACACAGACACACAGAAACACACACACACACACACACACACACACACACACGCACACATACACACACACACACACACACCACATATATATATATATAAATATTATATATATATATATATATATATATACACATATACGATGGGCTTCTTTCCGTTTCCGCCTACAAATCCACTCGCAAGGCTTTGGTCGGCCCGAGGCTATAGAAGAAGACACTTGCCCAAAGTGCCCGCATGGGAAATACCTCGGAAACTATATATATATATATATATATATATATATATATATACAGAATGCGATGGGTAAATTGTAAAATGTTATAATTTAATTTCACGCATGTGCCCCATATGTTCTTGATTTTGTCGACTACACAGTATGGTGGGGTTAGTAGGGCATCGTTTGTCAAAAGAACAGCACCAAAACAATTCACTCTGCAAGAAATTTGGAAGCGACATGCTGTACTGCTAGGAATTCGCGGCAGAGTCTCCAATACGGACATTTGAAAGTTTTTGGGTGTCAATCTGAGGACAGTGCAATCCGGGAAAATTGTACCGGGAGTGATAAAAATCAAACATCCCGTCAACATAGAGGTGGTTGGAGTGATCGATAATGATGTCGATGTTATGTTTCCATTTATCTTCCCACGCAGCGTTAGACTCAACACGGAAGCCTTCATCAAATGCTTGGAGGAAGCAGTGTTGCCCTGTGTCAATAGGGTAGTTGCTGGCAGACCCTACGTCTGGCAACAGGACTCCGCACCATGCTACACATGTAGGAAAACCCAATCATGATTGTCAGACAATTTCCGCAACCGCATTACTCCTGACATCTGGCAAGCTAGTTCCCTAGATTGCAACCCCCTTGAGTTGAGCGAGAGATCAACAAAACTCCTTGTAACACCAAAGATGAACTGAAAGCAAGGATCATAGGAGCATTCACTAACTTAAACAAGGAGACGGTCCAGAAGATTTTCAGGATATTCCGAAGACGTCTGGATGCTGTGGTTGAAGCCAATGGAGATTTCATTGAATAAATTTACTTTTTAGTATGTCAAAACATTTAGTATGTGAAGATATTTATGTAATTTTGGTAAATATATATTTTCAAAAGAGTTGTCAGTGTTATTTTAATTTTTGCGAAATTTGAACGTGAGTTAATCAACGTACCATGTATATATATAAGTATATTCATATATAGTATATACATATATGTGGAGGCGCAATGGCCCAGTGGTTAGGGCAGCGGACTCGCGGTCGTAGGATCGCGGTTTCGATTCCCAGACCGGGCGAAACACCTAAAAGCTCCACGAGGCTCCGGCAGGGATGGTGGGTGGTCCCTGCTGTACTTTTTCCCCACAACTCTCTCTCTCTCTTACTTCCTACTTCCTTCTGTTGTACCTGTATTTCAAAGGGCCGCCCTTGTCACTCTCTTGTCACGCTGAATATCCCCGAGAACTACGTTAAGGGTACACGTGTCTGTGGAGTGCTCAGCCACTTACACGTTAATTTCACGAGCAGGCTGTTCCGTTGATTCGGATCAACCGGAACCCTCGTCGTCGGAACCGACGGAGTGCTTCCATTCATATACATATATGTGTAAGTGTGCGTGTGTGTGTGTGTGTGTGCGTACGTGAGTATTTATACTTGTGTGTGTGTTTGTGTAGACACTAGTCATTCTCGAACAGCAAAATATGTTGCCCAAACATAATTCTTTTCTGTGTTTGACTTTAAATGTTAAGCTATTAAAATCAAATTATTGTTTTACTGTACATAATTTTTCAGTTGAGTACAGCCGTTGAATCTTATTTCTCTGAGACACATTTTCTTTCGAATCTAACGGAGACTTTTAATGCCGAAACCTTTACAACTTTTGTGAGCGAAAGCTAGAAAGCAATTCACATTAGCCACATCGGCTGCCCTACAAATTAAGGTTGTGATACGACTTTGACCTGACTTATATATATATATAATACTATATATATATATATATATATATATATATATATATATATATATATATAATATAGACTTGAACACGTCTGTGCCTGACAAAAATAGTGAAAAGTAATTATGGAAGGCATTGTGTTGTGATAGTTTTATTTTCATGTATACTAAACGAATCTGTTTTCAATTATTCGGCTGTGTTTACATCTTGAAACCCAAGCTAACGGTATTTTAAATGTGATAGCTGCAGTGAACAGAAATGGACGCATACGTAAAATGTAGGTTACATATGAAATGATGGCATGACGTATTGTCGTTTATTTTTCTAATAATACTACGGTAATTACAGGGCTTCAGGCATAATGATGTTGCGATATCTGTAACCTAATATATCTATGAATTATATCTATCAAATGCGTAGAAGATTCTTCCCTTTAGTGCAGAAAATTTACACCTGATAATCCCCCATAAATCGAAATGGACTGTCTTCGATATGTTGATAGACACTCTCACATACACATACACACAAAAACACACACGCGTCCATAGATATCAAAATATAAATGCGTTTTATTTATACACAATATAATATCTAAATTTTTATGCATGACAATATATGCCTATTTTTAAAAAGATGCATGTATATGCTATATATATATATATATATATATATATATGTGTGTGGTGTGTGTGTAGCTATGTGTATATATATATATGTATGTATATATATATATAATATATGTATATATATATGTATGTGTATATATATATATATAAATGAATGTTTTTATATATAATGAACGTGAATACGAAGGACGAACACGGAACACAGACAAATCATTCGAAGCCTTCAATCTTCAGTCACACCGACAACCGAATCATCATAGCAAATTTCGGCTGTTCAATTCTGATATTTGCTCCAACTCGGCCAGCCCCAAGAAAAAAAACTAAGCTGTAAGCATTAGATTTCTTGGTAGAAGACAGGAATGTGAACGCACAAGACGGATGTGAATACAAGAGACGAAAACGAAATTGAAAACAGTAATGAAAAAACAAAACATATATAACGGTGGTTGTCATACGACTTTAGACCAAATGAGACAAAACAACAACAACATAGCAGCTGGCGTAGAAATAATTACCGTTTCGCGGTCGGGGGGACACATGTTGGTCGAGATACGAAGGCAACAGAATGGTTTAAGAAGCAGCAGGTCGCAGGAGAGAGAGAAAGAGAGACAGAGAGAGAGGGAATCAAAGAGGGTGGAAGGCAGGGGACAGAATCAGTGACCAAGAGAGGAGAAAGAAGGATTAGGCGGAGGGAGGAAGAGAGGGGAAGAATCGGAGGGCGCCAAAAAGTTTGGTGAAGAAGCAATGGCGGGTAGTAAAAGACAGTGTGTATAGAAGTCGTGCAGGGTTTAAAATTGGACAAACGAACGGGGGGTGCACGTAACGCCGCAATAATATAAGAATGAATGTTTTTATATATAATGAACGTGAAATACAGGAAGGGACGAACACGGAACACAGACAAATCATTCGAAGCCTTCAATCTTCAGTCAGACACCGAATCATCATATATTATTTATATATATAATATATATATATATATATATATATATATATATATATATATAACCAACCGTCTGTTAGAACGTGCGTACGATGTTATATTACACACCTTCCTTATTAATCTTGAGAATCGTCGTATATAAATACTAAAGTGCACAGTCTTACACATCATACACGCACACACGCTCGCACACACACACACACACACACAAGCACGCGTGCAACCACACACTAACCCTGTTATACAATGTATATCAGTTAAACATACATTTACGTTTGTAATATGTTTGCAAGGGCAAGGACCCCGCATCTCTCTTCATCGTTATACAATTACAACGCTACCTATTTACTAATTACACGCATACACCGACCGATACAAGTCTATACAGTGCGGCGATATTTATTCACGGTAAGCCTATACAAAGCATTGTATATATGCTAGCATGTGTCGATAGCTCACTCGCTTTTATATGCTGTCTGTTATAGCAAGCTAATTATATCAACACGCTGGCTCTTGTCGTTTACTTGCAACGTCCAAGGGTCATGCACTGAAGCGAATGAATTTTATATGCTGTGTCTTTAGACGACAAATCCTATCATACTTCAATACCAATGCAGTCATAAAGACGGCAGTAGCTAGTCTTTAGATGCTGTAGTACAATTGCATTAATTGGCAATCATCGCTAAACAATTATGATGTTTTCATGTTGAGTAAGCGTGTAGACGCAGTTGCTTCTGTTTCGCTCTCTATCGTTTGTTCCATTGTTTTGCCTTCCACTCTTTGCCAGACTAACTCAATGCTGTATTTTGTCATACGGTTTCTCTCCTCTCCCTGCGACTCGCTATTTTTTTTTCTTATGCTATCATTCTCTGTCCATCACTGACCCCACTTTCTCGAGCTTCCATTTTCTTCCACTACTTAGCTGTATTCTGTTTCAATGTCATATTATGCATCTGTCTGCCTCTCCGTAAGTCTATCTATCTATATATCTATCTATCTATCTATCTATCTATCTATCTATCTATCTATCTATCTATCTATCTATCTATCTATCTATCTATCTATCTATCTATCTATCTATCTATCCATCTCTATCTCTATCTCTCAAGCTATCTATCTGTCTGCTTGTCCGTTTTTTTTTGTCTACCTGTCTCTCTCTCTCTCTCTCTCTCTATCTATCTATCTATCTATCTATCTGTCTGTCTGTCTGTCTGTCTGTCTGTCTGTCTGTCTGTCTGTCTGTCCGTCTGTCTGTCTGTCTGTCTGTTTGTCTGTCTATCTATCTATCTATGTTATCTCTCTCTCTCTCTCTCTCTCTCTCTCTCTCTCTCTCTCTCTCTATCCCATTATTGTTCCTTTATTCATTTTGAAACACCGGCTGTGCGTGTGTCTGTTCCTCACGTAAAATCACTTCAGGAGTGTGTGTCTGATTTCCTTTGAGTTTTATTATTCTCCAAACATCTTTGTAATTTGTCGTATGAATACGTATTTCATGTACATGTTTGTATATGTATACACATATACATACATACATACATACATACATACATACATATATGCATATATATATATTATATATATATATATATGTTTTTTTAATTTTCTCCTGTTTACGGAATTAATCTTTATTTGCGGTAGAAGCTTTGGCTGTTATTTCTAGTGGGTTGAATGGCCTATTATGGCCGTTCTTAATTGTTAATGTTGAACTTAAAATATGGTCTATGACTATTTAATTTTTTCCCACTGGGCCGCTGGTGGCACAAAAATTCTACAAAATTTTCCTTGCCACCCTATATTGATTAATTATATATATATATTATATAGTTCTATATTTATATCCGTCATTGTAAATAATGTATATATATATATACTTTTATTTTCACTTGGATTTGCTGATGTAAGATATTCATGTTTAGGCAATAGATGTTAAACTGCAGTGCAAACGGATTTTTTACATGTTAAATATTTCCCAAACATATTTGAACAGATCTAAATGTTCGTTCGTTTACCTGACATCACTACTTTCACATATCTACTTTTCTCCTCCCCTTTCTCTCTCTCTCTCTCTCTCTCTACATCTTCCTCCATCCCCCCTCTCTCTCCCTGCGCTCGCTCGTGTGTACCGGTGTGTGCTTGTGTGTCTGTGTGAGTGTAAAATATATCAGATGTTATACTCTGAATGAAATCAAAGATGTGTAAATTCCACTGATAAATCATAATTTAATCAATCTCCGCTGCTGTTTCAAGAGGATTAAACATCATTAATTTCATTACTATGTAATCAGGAAAGAACATTAACTAATATGTATTAATTCAACTTAAATTACAGAATGCTTTTATTTTTTTTTTTTTCAAATCATCAGTAATGATAGAAGCATAGCGCGTAGCTAGATATAGGCAATTACTGGTTTGAGTACCAGTGAGAAAGAGCGACATACAAAAAGAACACACACGCACACACTCATATACAAACACACTCACAAATACACATACATGTATGTACACACACGGGTATGCACACATGCACACACACATACACACACACAAATACATAAGACTCTTTTTCGGCGTGTTGCATGGTAAGAAGTTTCCTTCCCAACCACATGGTTCCGCGTTCAATCCCACTGCGTGGCAGCTTGGCTAGATCTCTCGTCAACCAAAGCCTTGTGAGCAGATTTGGTAGACGGAAACTGAAAGAAGCCCGTCATACATATATATGTGTGCCTGTGTGTGTGTATGCGTGCGTGTGTGTGTGTGTGTCTGTGTGTGTGGTGTGTGTGTATAAATATATATGTCTTTGCGTATGCTTGTCCTCTCCACCACTATTTAACAGTTGCGTTTGGTGTTCTTACGTCTCTCTAACACAGCGGTTCAGCAAACGCGTTCGACAGAATAATTACCAGGCTATGAAAAAAATATTGGGGTCGACTCGTTCGACTACTTATACTTCAGGCGGTGCCCCAGCATGGCCACGGTCTAATTACTGAAGCAAGTAAAATAAAAGATATGCTTATTTATACATATTTATGTGTGCATACAGGCTGGGGGTATACATTTACTTCTTATCTAAACATTAAAAATTAATGTCTTTCAGTTGAAGAAATATTAAGGTTTATGAAGGAATCATATTGTGCCATTTTAGATTGTAAATACATGCAAACTATTGTCTATAAGATTAACAATTAACCTGTAAACTTTCGTTAACCAAAACCAATAGCTTTTAATTTTAGGATAAAATGACTAATGGGTAGACACATACGCTGTTCTCGGTTTAATCATTCGCGCTTTTAGGGGTACCCAAAATTAAACGAAAACATTCTCTGTTGGACAAACCCGTTGTCGTTCAGGTTTCCGCCGATAAAAGCCACTGATGCAATTCTCAGTTATCAGTCTGCCGATCGACGTCTTCGTCTCTGGTCCTGCTGCCACGTGGTGTGTTTTTGCCTTGCAGTGCTTCTTTCACTGTTCGTCGACTTTTGCGATGGCTGAAACAAACGAACAACTTGCTTCCGTGAAATTCTATTTTCTGGGGGCAACGGTGGGCGAAACAGTTGTCATGCTTCACAGAGTTTACGATGGTGCTGTGTCATGAGCAAAACACAGGTTTACGAGCGGTTTCCATACTTTTAGGAATGGTTACTTGTGGTTTAAAGCCCAAACTCGTCGCTTGAAGCCCAACCTCGTCTCTTGAGGGCCGTCGCACTCTTGAATGAATGAGCACATCTTGAAAATTCATAAACTGATCTTGGAGGACCATCACAGAACAATTGATGAACTTGTTGATATGACTGGTGTCTCCTGGAGCTCCTGTAAATGAATTTTGAGCGAGGAATTACGAATGGAGATGCTGCAAAATTTGTGCCTCGCTTGCTCATGGAAGATCAAAAGCAGTCACGACTAAATGCGCATCGTGAACTGAAAGAACAGTTGGAAGTTGGTCTGGATCATTTTTCCGAAGGTCATCACTGTTAACGAAAGCTGTTGCTACGGAATTTGCCGATGTGGAAGAGGTGAAGAAAGAAAAACGACGGAGGCGTTAAAATGCATTCCTTAGCAATATATTGCTGCAAATGGAGAAGGCGATAAATGTGAAAACATGAAAAACTAAGAGTTGCAAAATTCCGGTTTGTTTTGGGAACCCCCGCCCAGAACATATTTTGTACAGATTAAATTTATTACTGTGCATAGCGATAGGGGTGAGTATTCTTTTATCTTATAATTGCTTCGGTCCATTAGATAGAAGACATACTGGGGAACCACCAACAAGAATTTTAGTCGAATGAATCGACACATACTTATTTTTAAGCCTGGAAAATATTCTACTGATGTCTTTTGCCGATTCCTTAAGTTATGAGGATCTAAAAACACCAACACCGGTTGATAAGCCGTGGTGAAGGAGAACAAACACAGGCACACACACACACACACACACACACACACACACACACACACACATACACACACACATACATATACACACATGTACACACACACAAACACGTACACAAACACATACACACACACATACATATACACACATGTACACACACACACACACACACACATACACATACACACACACATACATATACACACATGTACACACACACAAACACACACAAAGATAAATATATATACGCACACAACGGGCTTCTTTCAGTGTCCTATCTCCTTGACGCACACGACCCGAGGCCCATAGTAGAAGACACTCGCCGAAGGTGTCATGCAGTAGAATTGAACCCAGAACTATGTGGCTGGGAAGCAAATTTCTGAACATACAACCACGCCTGGGCTTTATTGCATATTCATTATAAATCACTTGTGGTATTTGTTTCCTTCTGGGTGTTAATCCCATTTAGCGTTATTTTATTTTTATTCGAATTTTAAATGCATTTAAATTACATTCTCCTGGTGGTGTAATCGAAAGTGGCCAAGCAATTAACGCTACCGCAATGTCACCGACCTTTGAATCAATTTAGTGAAAAATTACAATAAGGAGCACAAAATACAAACTGTCAATAATAACCATTCAAGCACACACACACAAACTGGCATTATATCTTGTCAACAGAACACAACCATGAGTAAACATTAGCATATAATGCTGTTTTCCTGATCAAGTAGACACATTTCTGTTGTATATTGGGGGGAAAAAACGTATTACATTACACTCAATTATCTTTTCATCGCTTTGACAAGTCCCAAATAGCTAAGCTGAATGAATACTCAGACCCTATTAAGCATTGGTAAAAATATTTCAGACGTAATATTTAAAGTGAGGTTTCATGATTATATTATACTAATTGATATCACGAACTCTGTAAATGGGTCCCCTTGCATGTTTGGGTTCCTTTACTCTGATCTCGTCTCTTTAACTATTTTCGATATGGCGAAAGAAAACATACTCGTGTCCATTTTATCCGATAGCCGACACATGACACTCGTTCAGACGGTGTCTCGCAAAATTAAATTTCTCTCTTTCTCTCTAAATTACGACTATCTTCCACATATTTTACACTTTTAAAGAACAGAGTAATTTTCATATAAGACAATTGTTTTCACTGGCTTCAGTTCCAATGTATTCTTCAAATTGGTAATTTAATATTTGAGCGAATCCGGTGCCATTACATATGTTTCTGGCTTCCTCTCTCTATATATGTATATATATGTATATGAGTATATGAGTATGTATTATATATGTGCATAAATAATATATAATATATATATATATATATATATATAATTACAATGCATAAACACACACATATGTATATAAATATATATATATACATATATATTATATAATTATATATATTATATAATATATATATATATATATATATGTATGTATGTATGTATGTATGTATGTATGTATGTATGTATGTATGTATATACATTTACATATGAACCCATGTAGTTTCCTCTACCATAGCTTCGGGCCGACTAGAACCGTGAATCAATTTGAGAAATGGAAATTGAAAGAAGACAGTCGTGCGTGTATATACATTTCGTGCCATTATGTGTTTGTGGGCGTGTCTATGAGTCTGTGTTATTTTTCCGACAAATTGGCAACGGGTGTTCGCGTGTTTACGTCCCCCACAAGGCCGATCATGGACTCAGTCTAATTAACTGAAACAATTGAGATATTTATGATATATGTATATATGTACATATATATATATACTATATATATATATAGATATATATATATGTGTGTGTGTGTGTGTGTATATTATATTATAATATATATTGAGGTATATGAATATACATCAATAATATTGATGTATATTGAATATATATGCTAGCTGAAATATAATCAGCATACATTATCTAATGTACTGCTTTTTCGAAAAGACAGAAAAAACGGCTTTGCATTGTACGACAGAGTTTTTGCTGCGCGCAAAAGTTGGTTCCTATTTGTGGTTGACTAAAAGGCCACACAATGGGCTTTCATTAGACTGTTCTGTATTATAATTCATACACTCACTGAAAATATTGATATAAGCGTAGGTCTGGCTGCGTGGTGAAGAAGCTAAATTTGCGCAATCACGTCGTTTCTCGGTTTGAGTCCAGTCGACCCGTGCAGTACCATGGGCAAGTCTCTTCTACAATAGACTCGGGCCGACCGGACTCAGCGGTGCCTTGTGAGAGAATTTGGTCGCTGGAATTGTTTGAAGCCCACCTAAAGTATATGTGTGTGTATATGTATATATATATATATATATATATATATAATATATATATATATATAATATATTATATATATATATATATATATATATATGTATATATACAAAATATATTACATTACTCGATAGTCAAGATAAAACTCTTAGTTTCAGATGCCAGATAACCGAAGAGATGTCGTGGATTCCCACTTCGGCATCTGAAACTCAGAGTTTTTATCTTGACTATCGAGTAATGTAACATATTATTGTATAGATAAATTCCTCTATTTACATAATATTGAGGTCTCTTTCTTTCTTTTGTAATCTTACCGTTTTACCAATATATATATATATATATATATATATATATATATATATATATATATATATATATATATATAATATATTATATATATGTATGTGTTGCTGATGTATGTATGTATGCATGTATTACCTACATATCAGAGGGAATTTACCACTATGTGGAAACCCTTATGCTAGAAGAAGATCCGCTATGGTCTAACCACTAAGAATTGTCCTCTAGAAAATTTACCAGACACCAGAAACGTAAGCGAGCAAGATAAATGAAAAGTAACAGAAATATAGAGTAATCATAAACAAGTGTTTCACTATCAACAAATTACGTAATTTTACTTACATAATTTATCTGTAGATCTTCAGTATTATCGTCTATACAAGTATAATTTCGCAGAACTACACGTCAGACATCAACACGAGGTCGAAAATACATGCAGTTCTACCTATTACACGTGTGGTTATTTTTCAAAAGTCTTCGTCTTGGCGCGCTAAATTACCGGAAATAATACTGCATAAAGTAATTTACTGTAGTTGCCTTTGCCTGTTTGAGAACATATTAATTTAAAATTAAAATTAAAATGAGGTTGAAAAATTGGATAATAATATGATAACATCAATTTTAACACCATATATATATATATGTGTGTGTGCGTGTGGTATTAACATGCTCCTGGACTGGTTATGTAGCGCAGTGACACATAGTAGCATACAGCTGCACGCATATTGAGAGCAATCAGTGAACTTCTCGGGGGAGGGTACCAGGTGACATTGAATGTACTACGGCAAGCTTCTGGTGACGATAAAATGCCTTGTACCGAATGAATCCAGCGGCATGGGCGCTTCAAAAGCGGATGAACGCATCTTGAAGACGCTCAGCGATCAGGCGGATCTGCCACGAGCATCACCCTTGAAAGTAAGGAGGGAGCCGGTTTCCAACAGAGACACAAGACTTCATTTTGGGGATGTAGTTATCAAATTTGGAACTTGAGAAAAGTCTTGCATATTTTTACTGTTCCGTACTTGCAGTGTACCAATTAGCCGGTCGTTTCTCTTACTGAAAATCCCATGTTTTCCCAATATTCGGTCTGTAGCATGTATGCATGTGTATGTATGTATGTATGTATGTAAGTATGTACATGTGTGTGTATGTGCGTGTGTGAGTATGCATGCATGCGTGTGTGCGTGCATGCATGTATGTATGCATGCCCGAATGTATTTATGTAGGTATGTATGTATGCATGTTTGTAAGTACGCATGCATGTATGTATGCGGGTATGCATGCATGCGTACATGTATATATGTACGTGTGTGTTTTTTTCTGTCTGAGGGTTTACTTCTCCATAGTTGGTCCATTTATGTGCACATAATATAGCAATGTAGCCATTCAGCAAAATAGGCCAGTGGACGTACCCGGTTTAAAAAACAATGTTTTTAATTAAATACCGAGATCAATTCCTCGACAAGAAAGCCTCAAAGCGGTGCCCCAGTTGGCTGCCATTCAATGATTGAAACAAGTAAAATATAATGGATACATACATATATATATATATATATATATATATATATATATATTATATATATATACTAGCAGTATCGCCCGGTGCTCGGGTTTGTAAGGGAAATAACTATATAAGCATTTTAGAAGGTTTATAGCCAAAAAATAGCAAAAAAATGCATTAAAGATGGAAAAAAAAACGATGGTAATTTTTTTTTTAAATCGTTGACTCATCGTAGACATTTTTAGAGAGTTACTTCCCCTATATAATAGCGCGAAAGAAATGCATTAAAATGGAAAAAAATGATGGTAATTTTTTTTTTTTAATCGTAGACTCATCGTAGACGCGCGCTAATACCCAGAAGGGCTCGCGATATGAATCACGACTATAAGGTACCCGGTTTGGTTAAAACTGCACCGCAAAATGTGGGAGTAGTTAGAATCTAAATCGTGGGAGACAGACACACAACTTCTCTTTTATATATAAAGATGTCAGACTGCAAAAACATCCTCCACAGCGTTACATTAATTTAGCGTCTATTGAAATGTAGACGAACATGTTTGGTCTCGAAAGTGTTAAATATGTAGGCTTTCTAGATTTGGTAGAAAATTAGTAATATGATTAGAATCCTAGAATCAATTAGTCTAGCTCTAGCAATCCGAGAAATTAGTCTCTTCAATTTCGCCCATATGGTAATAACAATGTACAACAAGACTGAATTATTATATGAAAAAAATAAAAGATAAAATAAGCAAAAATATATTATTAAAAAAAACAACCATGCCTTCAATGAGTTTCATAATCACTATGCATTGTAGAATTGATAATGATGATGATGATGATAATGACGACGATGAGGATAGTGATGATGATGATGTGATTGAGGATGATTGTGGTGGTGGTGGTGTTGGTTGTTGAGGTGGGTGAGGGTATTAATAATAATCACAGTTACGGCATCAAGAACAACAAACAAGCCTGGTTCGATGTGAGCTTGGACTAATTGCCAATTAAAAATATCTAATTAGTAAGTCAAGTAAAAACGTTTGATTGAACTACAGTACACAGTGACGTTTGAGTGGTTTTGCTGTAAAGGACGGCGAGAGAGAGAGAGAGAGAGAGAGAGAGAGAGAGAGAGAGAGAGAGAGAAAGATGTATAATAAATAAATCGCGCGAACAGAGACTGATAGAGAGATTGAGAACTAAAGAGGGCGAGAGAAGACAGAGAGAGAATGAAAGACAGAGAGAGAGAGCAAGAGAGAGAGAGAGAGAGAGAGAAGATGGAGGGAGATAGAGATGTAGAACAATGGAGAAGATGAGGATTTGTGTAAGAATGATGGAAGCATAGTTTATGTATGTGTTTAAGTAAGTCTCTGTTTCTCTCTTTCTCTTTCTCTCTCTCTCTCTCTCTCTCTCTCTTTCATTCTTTTTCTTATCTCGGTCTATCTATCTTTCTCTCTCGTTCTTCTAAATTCCCACCCACTCCTCCTGATTGTGTGTCGCGTATGTGTTCGCTGTGTGATGATTAACAGCGGAACAATCAATAAACCTTGCCACTAAGATTAATTACTTGTAGAAACGTCGAGCTAATTAACCACTGTAATGTTTATTTGTCCTCCATCTCTCTCTCTCTCTATGTCTCTCTCTCTATCTCTTTCTCTCTTTCTCTCTCTTTCTCTCTCACCTTCTCCGCAATCACTCTATTTCTTTGTTCGATCTATCCCACAATTCAATGTGTGCCTGAACTAGAAGTATTCTCAGATGTGTCTCAACAAATATCTGTCTACCAACACAATACTTTAGCTTGTATGATTAGCAAATAGTTTTAGTTCTACAAAAATAACATGTGCACACATGCAAACGCTCATACAAATACACAGAAACACTCAAACACAGAATCATACAAACGTACACACGCACACATACACACATGCCAGAACATACGCCGAAGCATATACAATAATCTGTCGACTATCGCGGATGTTACATTCCAAAACTACCATCCCACCGCGATAGGTGAAAATCCGCGAAGTAGAAACAGCAGTTTATTGTATATATTTCTTTATTATCTTTATAATTCGTATATACTCTTTTACTTGTTTCAGTTATTTGACTGTAGCTATGCTGGAGCACCGCCTTTACTCGAGCAAATCGACCCCAGGATTTATTCTTTGTAAGCCTAGTACTTATTCTATCGGTCTCTTTTGCCGAACCGCTAAGTAACGGGGATGTAAACACAGCAGCATCGGTTGTCAAGCGATGTTGGGGGACAAACACAGACACAAACAAACACACACACACACGCACACACACACACACACACACACGCATATATATATATATATATATATATATATATATATACATATATACGACGAGCTTCTTTCAGTTTCCGTCTACCAAATCCACTCACAAGGCTTTTGTCGGCCCGAGGATATAGTAGAAGACACTTGCCCAAGGTGCCACGCAGCGGGACTGAACCCGGAACCATGTGGTTTGTAAGCAAGCTACTTACCACACAGCCACTCCTACGCCTATAAATGCAAAACAGCACCACGGAGGAATCCACGTAAGCTTAAATAATAAACTGCGATCGGTGAACGTCGAGAGGTGACCCGCGATACGGCAAGGGATTACTGTATGTCCAAACCATGTATATGATTTTGCTGTTTCTGAAGTTGAGCGTCTATAGACGTACACAAATGGACACACGAACACACACACGCATTGGCGCGCGCGCGCACACTCACATATATATTGGTGTGTGTGAAGGAATACATAAGTACCATTGCTACAAGAATTCGTATATCACACATGCTTTAGACTGAACTGGACTAAATATTAATAAACTCATACATGCATACATGCATTAGTTTCAGAATCTGGCACAAGGCCAGAATTTCGGGGGAGGGGGTGATAAGGGGGCGGTAAAACGATTACTTCGATCCCATTGCTCAACTGGTATTTAGTATATCGACCTCGAAAGAACGAAATGCAATGTGGACCTCGGCGGAATTTGAACTCAAAATGGGAAAACGGACGAAACGCCGCCAACATTTTTGCCCGATGTACTATTTTGCCAAGTCGCCACCTTACAGAATATGTATGTATGTATGTATGTATGTATCTATCTATCTATCTATCTATCTATCTATCTATCTATCTATCTATCTATCTATCAATCTATCTATCTATGTCTATATATAAAAATGAAAAAGCCGGCATATATATTCACTGCCGACTGGGAACTGCGCCTGCGCGGTAGATTTGAAAAATTAGAATGTATAAGCACGGGGCACTGGATTGCCTCGTGTATATATATTTAATGTAAGGTGAACCTGCTGAAGAAAGCTTCGCCTAGCAAATCATTTCAGCGCGACACTTTATTTTCACGTTGCTCCAGTCCTCTCACCTGGCAAAAATGAGTTGTACCTGATTTCAAAGGGCTTGCCTTGTCACACTCTGTGTCACGCTGAATCTCCCTGGGAACTATCTCAAGGGAACTATCTCAAGGGAACGCGTGTCTGTGGAGTGCTCAGCCAATTGCACGTTAATTTCAAAAGGAATCTGTTCCGTTGGTCGACAGAATGCGCTTGCGCTATATGTATGTGTGTGCTTGTGTGTGTGTGTGTGTGTGTGTGTGTGTGTGTGTTTGTATTTGTGTGTGTGTGTGTCCTGGCATTCTGTCTATTACGACGACGAAGCTGGTGCGATCAACAGAACAGCGCGCTCGTGAATTGAAAAAGCAAGTGGCTGAGCACTCCTCAGACACGGATTCCTTTAACGTAGTTACCAGGGAGATCCAGCGGACACATATTATGACAGGGTTAGCCCTTTGATACACAGGCTATATCTGTGTATGTGTTGTGTGGTGTATATATATATATATATATATACACGCGCACATACACACACACCACACACACACACACGCACACACACACACGTATAACGTTTGGTTTAATAGCATATTGCAGGATATGGTGCTTCTGATAGTTTAGCGAACGCGACCAAGCAGACGCGTTATACTATTATGATGAGATGTGCACTGCTTATGCAGTTATTTTACCATTAATGTGTCGCATTTTTTTGTCACGTTACACACACAATGCACACTACTCGAACATCAATCTTATTACATCATATTATGATTTCATTAATTTTACTTTCATTATCCAATTACTGCTCTATTCAGTT
>NC_043007.1:9161450-9171450 GCF_006345805.1 Octopus sinensis
AAGAGGAATTCAACAAGAAGAAACCTGAAGGAGGAGGAGGAGCAAGAAAAGAAAAACATAATAAGTAAAGGAAAGAAGATAAGATGAAGAGGAGAAGGAAGAATAGAAGAAGAAAAGAAGAGGAATTCAACAAGAAGAAAACCTGAAGGAGGAGGAGGAGCAAGAAAAAAAAAAACATAAGAAGTAAAGGAAAAGAAGATAAAGATGAAGAGAAGAAGAAGAAGAAGAAGAAGAGAAGAAGAAGAAGAAGAAGAGGAGGAGAAGAAGAAGAAGAAGAAGAAGAAGAAGAAGAAGAAGAAGAAGAAGAAAGAAATAAAGAAAGAAAGAATGACGGATTAAAGAGAAAACGAATGGGACGAAGGATGTAGGAAATGCAAAAAAAAAAAACTGCGAATGAGAGAGTGAACGAACGAAGGAACGAATGAATGAAAGAGTGTTGAGAATGAGAGAATGAGTGAGTGATTAAGTGGAAGTCAGAGTAGAAGAAACGAAGGGCTGACAATGGTAGGATCTCAATCATTATCATTAATGACTAAGAATTACACGCTATTATCCAATTTACATTCTCTAACTGACAGATTGGCAAAATCAATTTCACGCCATTAACACGTAATCTAATAAAAGCAAGAAATTTTCAATCGAACACCACCAGCATCAGCACCACCAGCACCAGCACCACCACTGCTACTACTACTACTACTACTACTAACAACAACAGCAGCAACAACAGCAACAATAATAATGATAATAATAATAACATAACAACAGCAGAAAGACACAATGAAAATAATATAATAATAATAATAATAATAATAATAATAATAATAATAATATAATGATATGATAATAATAATAATAATAATAATAATACTAATAATAATAATAATAATAAATAATACCAATAATAATAATAATGATAATAATGATAGTAACAATAATGATAATGATGATGATGATGATGATGATGATGATGATGATGATGATGATGATGACAACAATAAGTAAAATCCCGACAGTAATAATATCAACAATAATAAAATGCAATTTTTAATATAAGAGGATGCTTAATGTAGAATGTATCGTTGTTGTTGTTATTATTATTATTGTATGTTAGTATTAACATTATTATTATTATCATTATCATAATAATAATAATAATAATGATAATGATAATAATAATAATAATAATAATAATAATAATGATAATAATAGTAGTAGTAGTAGTATCAATATAATTATTATTTCTATTACTATTATTATTATTATTATTATTTTTATTATTATCACTGTCAATATCATTATTATTATTATTATTATTATTATTGTTATTATTATCACTGTCAATATTATTATTATTATTATTATTATTATTATTATTATTATTGTTATTATTAATATTGTTATTGCCAGTTTTGTTGTTGTTATATTGTTTTGATTCATTTTTTTTGAAAAATCATTTTTGCTTTTATAATTGTATTTTTTATTATTCTGATGAGGTTTTCGTGTATTTTTTGTTGTTTTCTTTTTTAACTCGTTTTTGTTCCCTTTCTTCCACTGTCATTAACATATCACATTTTTTGTCGCAACTGCAGTTGCTGTCGTTGTTGTTGTTGTTGTGTTTGTGATTGCTACTGTTATTATCATCATCTTCATTCCCCTTCATCGTAAATTATATTATTATGCTTATTATCATTATTATTAATAGTGTTGCTGTTGTTTTTATCCCTTTTGTAGCCATTATTATTATTGTTATTATTATCACTATCAATATTATTATTATTATTATTATTGAGTGAGAGAGCAGTTCATGCCATCAAAGTGACACTGGGGTAAAATATACGAAGCCCAATATCCCATCATGACTACCCGACGGATAAAGGTACACCAGGCACATGCATCACAACCATATGTGCGCGACATGGTGATCTCATATCAAGATAAACAGCACATGACCTTGCAGGTGGAGCCCAGTAGAATTTTTTCTCTTCAGGTTGAGTAGCCCATCCTGCTCAAAAGTTCCCTGAATAAGGTTGCTTTAGGATGTTGAACGAAACCTTTATGTTTCCAGAGGTGAATTATTCAAACCCCAAGAATCCCTCTCAACACATGGCCATGATGCTCCCCCACTACTTTTGCTCGTGATCAGAGATGCACATATCGTCAGCCACTAAGGGACATGCTCAACTGGTTAAGGCCAACCACTGACAAGCAAATCTGTGGTATTGAGCAGAATATTTGCTGTAGCCCATCTTTTAATACCAAGACAAAACAATGTACATGATAACCTTCCAATCAGTTAGATCAGAAGCCATGAGAGCCACTGCCTGTACTGGATCAGGGCTGTGGTATTGAGCAGAATATTTGCTGTAGCCCATCTTTTATACAAGACAAAACAATGTACATGATACACTTCCAATCAGTTAGATCAGAAGCCATGAGAGCCACTGCCTGTACTGGATCAGGGCTATACCAAGACAAAACATGTACATGATAACACTTCCAATCAGTTAAGATCAGAAGCCATGAGAGCCACTGCCTGGTACTGGATTATTTTATTATTATTATTATTATTATTATTATTATTATTATTATTATATTATTATTTCATTATCATCATCATCATTCTTCTTCTTCTTATTCTTCTTCTTCTTATTAATTAATTAATTATTATTATTATTATTATCGTTGTTGTTGTTGTTGTTGTTATTATTAATCTGTTGTTGTTGTTGATGTTATTATTGTGGTTATTCCAATAAACATTATGTTGTCACTGCTATTCTCTTGATCGATCTTCAATAGAGTAACAATAATTGGTCATGCTAAATTATCTCACGTGACATCTCGACCGTGATGGTAAAACTGTTCGGCTTTTCTGTGGCAGTGAAAGAAACTCTATGGCCATAATTCTATTGCCAAGTGGATTAATTCATTTTCCTTTTGTGTGTAAATATTTCTGTTTTTCAGAATTTTTGTCCTTGAAGTATGACGCAATATAATTGCATCATCTTCAATGTTAAACGAAAATTAATACAGTTCGTTTCTACTTCCAATACCGTAATTTTCTTTTTCTATAATCCTGGGACACATAATAGCGATTTCCCGATTTCCATGGGGTATAAATGACCGAGATCACAACAAAGCCTCCAAATGAGAAAAACTGCTTGTTGCAATAGTTGAAAACCTGAAATTCTGAGACTAGGGGTTAAGTTTCTAGCATTTAATTCAGTACTTAATTGGCACCTTATTTTATCGACCTTGAATATATGAACAGCAAATTTGACCTTGTCGGAATTTCAACGCAGTCCATAAACAGACGGTTGAAATGCCGTTAAATATTTTGTCCGATATCCTAAGGATTCCACCAGCTCAATACCTACAATATGGTTTAGTATTGTATAATCCTCAATAAAAACAGACATTCGAAATCAATCAGTTTATATTTAGCATGTATACATTTATAAATAAATATTATATATATATATATATATATATATATATATATATATATACATGGTGGAGGCGCAATGGCGCAGTGATTAGGGCAGCGGACTCGCGGTCGTAGGATCGCGGTTTTGATACCCAGACCGGGCGCTGTGAATGCTTATTGAGCGAAAACACCTAAAGCCCCACGAGGCTTCGGCGGGGAGTAGTGCCGATCCCTGCTGTACTCTTTCGTCACAACTTTCTAACTCTTTCGTCTGTTTGCCCGCTCGCTTAGCCAGCGGGGTGGCGTCATTTGAAGGCTAAAACAATGCGAAGCGCACTGTGACCAGCGATGTGTAGCAACATCTGATGGCCTGGTCTTATATATATATATATATATATATATATATATATATATATATATAAGAGATTTTGACAAGAGATGACTGGAATATAACTACTATATCTAGTAGATCAACGTGTGTAACTAGAACAGGCAAACTTATATATATCGTTTATCTTTTATCTTTTACTTGCTTCAGTAATTGAACTGCGGTCATGCTGGGGCACCACCCTGGATTTTCATTTTTCTTTTTTTAGTCGACTGAATCGACCCCTGTACTTTTTAATGCCTGGTACTTATTTCATCGGTCGCTTTTGCCGAACCGCTAAAATTTCGTGACGCAATTACACTCGCACCAGTTGTCAAGCGGTAGTGGGGGGACAAACAGACAGAAAGACACACACACGCACACACATACACACACACACACACACACACATATATATATATATATATACTATATATATATATTACGGAATCATTTCAGTTTCCGTCTTCCATATCTACTGACAAAGATTTGGTGGGGCCGATGTTAAAGTAGAAGACACTCGTCGAAGGTGACACGCAGTGGGACTGAAACTGGAACTATGTGATTGGAAACCAAACTTCTTACCACACAGCCACGCCATATCCTTTATTGAATTCTATCAAAATTCCATTGAATGATTACGCTCTCTCGTTTATTATTTTACTTGTTTCAGTCATTTGACTGTGGCCATGCTGGAGCACCGCCTTTATTCGAGAAAATCGACCCCACAACGTATTCTTTGTAAGCTTAGTACATATTCTTTCGGGCTCTTTTGTCGAACCGCTAAGTTACGGTGGCGTAAACACACCAGCAGAGGTTGTCAAGCGATGTTGGTGGGACAAACACAGACACACAAACATATACACACACACATACATATATACATACATACATACATACATATAGACGATGGGGTTCTTTCAGTTTCCGTCTACCAAATCAACTCACAAGGCTTTGGTCGACCCGAGGCTATAGTAGAAGACAGTTGCCCAAGGGGGCTGAACCCGGAACCATGTGGTTGGTAAACAAGCTACTTACCACACAACCACTACTACGTATATTGAACAAAATATTGTCTTTGTAAGTAACTTTCAACCAGAACGACGTCTTCCATGATGAAAAAATACATTTGTGGACATTTGTGTAGATTCTTGGCAATATAGTGCTTCCAAGGCATACATCAAAACCCAGAAACACTCCAGTTCATGCAGAGTTAACTAAATATGGTCGGTGAGGGTTAAGTGAAGGAGAGATAAAGTAGTGATCTCATTAGATGCTATTTAATTTCTAATTCAACGAAATGCGTTGAGAAGCTTCAACTGATGTCGATAAGAACAGCTCTATTGATTTTCATTGTCTGATCCATAATTATAACCATATTCGTTGTATCTGTGTTGAGGGCAGGCTTTATCTAACATTTATCACATGCATTCATTTCGTAATCCTTATTTAAAGGTACTAAGGCATTTCTTAATGTAACCATATAATATTTTTTTGAATAGTGACGGGGCTGGGCTATAGAGAGAAAAGAGAACGAAATCTTAAAGATGTTCAAATTAAAAAGATAATATCCATGAATTCGAAACGTCCGTCTTAGCCTTATATGTATGTATGTACGTATGTATGTATGTATGTATGTATGTATGTATGTATGTATGTATGTAGTATGTATGTATGTATGTATTTATATATATATATATATCTATCTATCTATCTATCTATCTATCTATCTATCTATCTACCTATCGATCGATCTATCTGCCTGTTTATCTGTCTGTGTGTCCGTTCAACTGTTTTTCTGCTTTTTTGTTTGTTTTTCTATATATCTATCAGTGCTTTTGTGTGTGTGTGTGTGTGTATGTGTTGTGTATGTGTGTGAGGGTCTACATGTGCTTCTGAATAACCTAGTCTGCATTGCTCTAGCCATAGTTCACTGAGTACAATCTTAGAATATCGATGCCTTAAATAGTAATAATTATAATAATAGTTAGTATTAATAATAATAATAATTATAATAATAATGATAATAATAATAATAATAATAATAATAATAATAATAATAATAATTAATAATTAATATAAAGACCTACTCATTGAAATTGAGAAAATGTGGCATCTCAAGGCGGTTACAATACCAGTGATCGTAGGAGCACTAGGAATGATCAAGAAGGGAACCGAAAATTATATGAGAATGATCCCTGGCTTACCATCCCTGCAAGAAGTGCAAAAGATTGTCTTAACTGGTACATCACACGTATTGAGAAGAGCATTGTCGATGTGAGAACTGTTGCTGCTCATGTATTTTAATTTAACTTTAAAAAAAAAAAAAAAAAAAAAAAGAACGAACTACTGAGTTTGGTTTAATGGCCTACCAATTATACACTATGAGTTTCTTTACCCTAGGAGTCGGGAAGACACTCGGCAAGAAATGGAAGAAAATTTGAAAGAAGAAAAAAAAAAGTAATAATAATAATAATAATAATAATAATAATAATAACAATAATAATAATAATAATAGTATTAATAATACTAATAATAATAATAATAATAATAATAATAATAATAATAATAATAATAGTAATAATAATAATAAATAATAATAATAATAATAATATGATAATAATAATGATAATAATAGTAATAATAATAATAATAATAATAATAATAATAATAATAATAATAATAATAATAATAATGATAATTGTTTTTTTTTAACTTCCTTATTTTGTTGGTTGTAATTTCCCTGACATCTATTTATCTCTACTTCTAAGCTTGTCGATAGTAATTTTTTCGTTAGCTTCCTTCTTACTTCTATGACTGTTAGTGTCTCTTAGATATCCACGTCTTATTATTTCTGTTTACACACCCTACGCATTCTTCTAATAATGAAATAAAAGCATCCTTAACATTCGTCCAAGTGTGTTCGATTGTGTTGCCTTGCAACCTTTTTACTTGCATTAATCTGCATAATAATTTTTTTTCTGTATTTTATCTGGGTGCCTTCGTTTTTTAGTAAATCAACGTTGTATTTTCGTTGAACCCTACATTCCTCTTTTAAAGCCCTTAACTTTCAGTTGTAGTTTGCCAAATAGTAGGTGGTGGTCGGAGGCTGCGTCAGCCCCTCTTTTTACCCTAACATCTAACAGTGATCTCCTGAACTTGCTGCTTACACAGATGTGATTGATCTGATTTTGCGTTTTCAGATATGGCGAGTTTACGTATTTAGGTAATAAGATAACGTTTTCAGGCGGCACCGACGAAGATATTAAGACGAGAATAAATAAGGCAAGGACCGCTTTTCACCTGTTAAAGAAAGTATGGAGCGCAAGTGTAATTTCAATAAAGAACAAAATAAAGATTTTCAACAGAAGCGTAAAAGCGGTGTTATTTTATGGGGCTGCGTATGTGTGTGTGTGCGTCTGTGTCTGTATATGTGTGTGTGTGCGTCTGTGTCTGTATATGTGTGTGTGTGCGTCTGTGTCTGTATATGTGTGTGTGTGCGTCTGTGTCTGTATATGTGTGTGTGTGCGTCTGTGTCTGTATATGTGTGTGTGTGCGTCTGTGTCTGTATATGTGTGTGTGTGCGTCTGTGTCTGTATATGTGTGTGTGTGCGTCTGTGTCTGTATGTGTGTGTGTGCGTCTGTGTCTGTATGTGTGTGTGTGCGTCTGTGTCTGTATATGTGTGTGTTGTGCGTCTGTGTCTGTATATGTGGTGTGTGTGCGTCTGTGTGTCTGTATATGTGTGGTGTGTGCGTCTGTGTCTGTATATGTGTGTGTGTGCGTCTGTGTCTGTATATGTGTGTGTGTGCGTCTGTGTCTGTATATGTGTGTGTGTGCGTCTGTGTCTGTATATGTGTGTGTGTGACTATGTATTTGTCTTTGTGTGTCTGTGATTTTACTCCAAACACTTATCAACTCTAGTTGGTTTGTTTACGTTCCCGTAACGTAGCTGTGCGGCAAAAGTGACCGACAGAATAAAAACCAGACTTAAAAATAGGTACTGGTGTTCAACCGTTATAGTGGTTACATTTATCACAAGCATTCATTTCGTAATCCCTATTTAATGTACTTAGGTATTTCTTAATGTAACTATATAACATTTTTTGAATAGTGACGAGGCTGGGCTATAGAGAGAAAAGAAATCGACTACAATCCTTCAAGGCAGTCCTCCAGCGTGGCTGCAGTCCGGTTATTGGAACAAGTAAATGTTGGAGATTTAAAGAAAATTTCATTCCGGGTGAATATTACCCAAATTTTGAGCCAAGGTATAAGTTACCGATATATTTTTGATGTATTGATTCTCATTCGCATACAGGAGTACAGTGGAGCCGTTTTGAAATATCAATACAGAGTGTTAAAGATAGATGTAATTCTCCGGGAACTTACCGAAACGTATGTTAGTAGGTATAGCTGTAGATGTCTATCGATTCATATAATTTATCGCTATCTATCTATCTATCTATCTATCTATCTATCTATATATAATATATATATATATATATATATATATATATATATATATATATATATATTTTCAACTCTATCTTTCTGTCTCTGTCTGAGTCTCTCTCTCTCTCTCTCTGTATATATATATATTTATATATACTTTAATTCTTTTACGTGCTTCAGTCATTTGACTGCGGCCATGCTGGAGCACCGCATTTAGTCAAAAAGATCAAACTTAGGAGTTATACCTTGTAAGCTTATTACTTAATCTATCGGGTCTTTTCGTCTAGCCGCTAAGTTACGGGGACGTAAACAGAGCAACATCGGTTGACAAGCGATGGAGGGCATGCAAACACAGACAGAACCTTCCCCCATATATATATATACAGGACAGACTTCTTTCAGTTTCTGTCTTCCAAATCCACTGACATAGCTTTGGTCGGCACGAGGCTATAGTAGAAGATACTTGCCCAAGGGGCCCACGGTGCGATGCAGTGGGACTGAACCCGGGATCATGTGTTTGGGAAGCCGTCTTCTTACCACATGGGCTTATATATCTTTTTTATTCTTTTATTTTTTTACTTGTTTCAGTCATTTGGAGCCATAATGGAGCATTGCCTTTAACCGAAAAACCGATCCCAAGTCGTTTTCTTTGTAAGCGTAGTACTTTTGCTAAACCGCTAAGTTACGGGGACGTAAACACACCAACATCGGTTGTCAAGTAATGACGGCGGGGGACAAACGTAAAAAACAAATACACACATAAATATATACATACATTAATCGCTCACCATATCGCGGTTCACCTATCGCGCCCTCATTACATCGCGGAATTTTCTGGCTAATATATTTAAATATACATCGTAGTTTTCTGCGGTCGATAGATATTTGTATTTATATTTATATTTTTTCCCATTGTAATTATTTGTGTGGTAAAATATGCATTTTCACACGATTGCAACGAGTCTCCAAAATACTAAGAAATCCATAAAGGAGATGAAGAATGAAACTTTGAAGGAAGAAATCGTGACCAAAAGCGGTCCATGAGTATAAAGGTTCCTTCCTGTCGAAATCCACCAGTCTGCAGTAGATAAGACGGTGAAGCTGGCAAAATTGCTAGGAGGAGATAGCTTCATCGATATGACTACCGATGACGCTAATAATCTGATCGAGGCCCACTCAGATCCGTTAACGGAGGAAAGCCTGACAGAGATGACGAAGTCAGCAAGTGAGGAAGAAGAAGTAGAAGAACAAGAAGATCTTCGGGGAAGAAGAGAAAGATGGCCTATCATTAGAACGTCTCTCAATTTTAGTAAAAACAGCAAAAGAACTTCAGAGAATGGCAGAAGATTGGGACCCTCAGACGATTCATGCGTTGCCGTTCAAAAATGCAATCGACGGAGCCATGGAGGTTTATAAAAACCTCCTTACACAGACGAAAAGGAAGCGCTAGAAACTGCTCATCACGATGTCCTCATCCACAAAATAAGAGAAGCCACGAGTACCCCACAGATTGCAGGGGGTTTTGAAAAACCTTAAATGTATAAAAGTAATAAAATAAATATATACATAAAAATAATTTTTAAAAATATACAGTACAGTACTGTTTCTACTTCGCGAATTTTCACCTATTGTGGAGTATTTTGGAACGTAAGACCAGCGATAGACGAGTGATTACTGTATATATATATTTTGACAAAAGGCGACGTTCCAGCATGTATATACTATATTTATATATATAGCAATTGCAGCGTAGAAG
>NC_043007.1:9176450-9196450 GCF_006345805.1 Octopus sinensis
TAGCTGACAGCATGAGCATCTCTGATCACGAGGAGAAGTAGTGGGGGAGCATCATAGCCAGGTGTTGAGAGGGATTCTTTGGGGTTTGAATAATTCACCTCTGGAAACATGGGTGTTTCGTTCAACATCCTAAAGCAACCCTTATTCAGGGACCTTTTGAGTGGGATGTGTTACTCGAACGGAAGAAACTTCTAACTGGGCAACACTTGCAAGGTCATATGCTGTTTATTTTGATTTGAGATCACCCTTTCACGCACACATGGTTGTGGTGCATGAGCCTAGTGTACCCTTATCAGACGGGTAGTCATTATGGGCATACTGGGCTTCGTATATTTTACCTAGTGTCATTTTGGTGCCATGCACTGCTCTCTTACTCAATAATAGTAGTAGTAATAATAATCATAATAATAATAATAATAATAATAATAATAATAATAATAATAGTAATAAAAATAATAATGATGATGATGATGATGATGATGATGATGATGATGATGATAAACAGCGCAAAGCATATAGAAATATAATACCGATTACTGGTTTCGTTAAACACTCGAATCACAGAATTCTGCCTCTTTAGCTCTTGTAAAATATGGCCACTAATTTCGAGAAACTGCCTGTGTTTATAACCTCAAGTAAACTGAGGTAAATTTCATAATGTGTAAAAACTGTTATTTTCTTATATATATATATATATATATATATTCATAATTAATCAATATAGGGTGGCAAAAAAATTTTGTAGAATTCTTTTTGCCACCAGCGGCCTAGATGAAACGGTGCATCGTACAAGAAATTACAGGGTAAATGTTTTTTAAATTTTCTCCTGTTTACGGAATTAATCTTTATTTGCGGTTGAAGCTTTGGCTGTTATTTCTAGTGGGTGAATGGCCTATCATGGCCGTTCCTTGATTGTTGATATATATATATATATATATATATATATATATTTGCAATTCGTTATCACCTATGTGTTCTCTCCTTGACTCTCACCTGGTTTGTGCGAGCACTAACTGAACGCACTTGGGCCTTGTAACTAGATTTTAGATTATACACGACCTTCACAGAAAGGATCTAGATGTAGAAGCTCCGTTGACTTCTGTTTCTGTTGACTGAAAAGTATATCGCTAAAAAAGGTATGCAAACATTAGAAAGGTTTGTAACCCCTTGCAAATGGCGGCCTTAATTACGAACATAACGTAAAATTAAGAGGAGTTCTTAAGATCATTCCTACACTGAGCATTACAAATAGATGCTGCGCTGTATACCAGGGAAAAATTTGGATTGTCTTCTCCCGAATCTTAGATATTGCTGCGGATAATGATGTATTGGGCAGAGAGCCTTGCCTCATTTCCTCTCAGTAAGCCTCATTGTAGTCTTTACTATCACATAATAGTCAACATCATTTGTGACTACACACACGGCTAAGGTATTGTGGAATTCAGATACATTTCGATTAGCGCACTAACAAATCTGTCGGCTCGTCGCCTTCCTACAAGAATAATAATAATATTCCTTTCCATTATAGGCACAAGACCTGAAATTTTTTTTTGTAGTGGTGGTGGTGGAACAAGTCGATTATAGAATTTTTCTGGTACTTAATTTATCGATCCCGACAGGATGAAAGGCAATGTCGACCTTGACACATCAGGTAGAATTCTAAAAGAGGAGAGAGAGAGAGAGAGAGAGAGAGAGAGAGAGAGAGAGAGAGAGAGCATGAGTGAGAAGTATTATTTTATATATTCCTACCTAGGCGTGGCTATGTGGTAAGAAGCTTGTTTCCCAACCACATCGTTTGTTGCTTAGTAAACACTGCGTGCCACCTTGAACAAGTGTCTTCTACTATCTCCTCGGGCCGACTAAAAGGTAATGCACCAGCATGACCGCAGTCACCTGACTGAAACAAGTAAAGGAATGAAAGAATATATAATTTTTATGTATACAACCTTCATGAGTCCGAAATCAAGATACGTTTCACCACGTTGCACCAAGAATATCTCACCCGGACATCTATCGAGACCCTTCGACATCGCACGTTCGGTCCGTCAGGGATGCCCCCTCTCGTCGCTTCTATACGTATTGACTCTCGAGCCAATATTGCGGAAGCTGGCAACCTTGAGAGGCATCCCGCGAGAACTGGGATGCGGGACAAGCGTGTCTGCATACGCGGACGACGTCACCGTCATAGTGTCTAGCCACGAGCACATCGAGCAGGTCGGCGAGACACTGAAAAACTACGAAGCGGTGACAGGAGCGAAAATCAACCGGGAAAAGTCAGTGGGCTTGCGACTAGGCACCTGGAGAAGCAAGCCCATGCCGTCCACCAGCGCCTCCGTCGTGGGACGCTGGACCGACGGCCCGGTTGAGTTGCTCGGGGTCTGGTTTGGTCCGGACCTCCAAGTGGAGAAGAACTGGAACGAGATAACGAGTAGGGTGGTCACTCTCGCCCGGCAATGGGCCGAGAGGAAACTGTCCCTAAAAGGTCGGACGGAGGTGGCGAACACGTACATCGCGTCCGTCATCTACTACCGCCTGACCGTCGTACCTTGTCCCGACCCTACCATCACCAAACTACATCGCATTCTCTTTCGCTTCTTGTGGAAAGGATGCGTCCCGATGGTCAGGCGATCCATTTGCTGTCAACACCCGTTAAAAGGAGGGCTGGGCATGCCGTGGTTGATGATGCGCAGACACGCGCTGAGACTGCGACATCTCTGGCTCTATGTAGACGACGGTGAACAGGTGTGGTCGCCGTTTGTGAGGCACGCTTTCCCGCAGCTCGTCTCCATGACCGAACTGCAGTCGTGGATCAAAAAGAGGCCGAGGAAGGGCGAATGGCACCGCGAGTGTCGCGTTGCTCTCAAGCAACTCTGCCGTCCTGGGTCGACCTTGAGTGACTTCAACACAACCAAAGCATTCTATAGGGGTTTAGTGGAGGGGAGGTACGACGACGAGCTCGGGGCGAACCTGGACGTCGACGAGGAGTACCTGACCCGCCTGTTCAGGACGACTTTCGGGCCAGGGCCCATGGACAACTTCCAGAGATCCCTGGCCTGGCAGTGCTACCGAGAAGCGCTACCCGTTCGGGATAAGCTCTACAGACACGGCTCGAGAAACACGGGGCCGACCTGCCCGAGATGCGGTTAGAGCGACGAAACCGTTCTGCACGCACTCGTGCAGTGTCCAACAATTTCCGACCTGTGGGCTTATGTCGAACAACTGCTGTCACGTGTGGGACGAGTCGGTTTATCAGCTGAGTCTATCGTCAATATTGTCACGCCTCCTTCCTTCAAACGGGAAGGAAGAGCTATTTTCATCATCCTTGTGGCTATGGCGAAAGAATGTATCTGGTGGACGCGTCTGAAATGATTGGAGACAAACACTTTCCTCTCTGGTCAATCTCTCATCAACTTCTTCAAGTACCACTTGAAAAGGAAAGTGAGAGTAGAGAGGCAAGTTTTGTCTAGCGTATGTTTTAAAAAAAGATGGGTGAATGTAGCAAGAATGGCACGTATGAATGACGAAGCCACCTTGAGCATGATCCTATGAACCCAGAAATTGAATACAGAGAGTTGCTTATTCGCAAAAAAAAGAAAAAAAAAAGAAATATAACATGTGACTCCATTGACCGAGGTTACCGTGGTCTTTTCCGTAGGCTTTTCTTTCCACGGGTAAACCTCACCTGTCCTCCCCTTTACACTTCATATTGACATTTCTGTGATAACGATCCCTATTGATCAATTTTTTTTCCTCTCCCCCTTTTTTTTAACCCCCTTTTTTTGTCCTCTTTCTCTCCTTTTACGATCCCTCTTGATCGAAACTCCCCCTTCCTTTTTTTTTTAAACCTTCAAAAGAAAAGCTCTACCTTGTAATTTGTTCTATCTGTGTGCAGCCCTGTGTGGCTAATAAAGAAACATATCTTTCGTTACTCCTCTACATTTGCATGTATCTCTGACAACAACCTGAACATAAATGAATGGTCACCTATGAAGAAACAGAGATCTCTGAAATAACACACCTCGATTGGCTAGACAATAAATTTTGTCTGGCAAATAATAACCTGTATTGAGCATCAATACTACGATAAAATACCGACAGAAAAGTATTTCCATTTCAATAGTAGGTGATGTGATGATCTCCAGTATCTTTTGTGCTTTAAAAATATTTTCATGCAGAAATATAGCTATACTATTTTTTCTTTTTTCATATTTTGGAAAAAATTCCGCTGAGACGTATCTGAATTTAAAACAAAGAAATCAATAGGAAAAATGTATTTGTTTTACGAAATGAAATTGATTTTTTTTGTTCTATGTTTATTGTAGTCTGCAATCTAATACACGGTGATACACATTCAAGCTGGTGTTAATAGTATATGTCAATATTTATGTAAATTTCTCATACTTAATCTTGCAATTTCAAGATCCCTAGCTCAACATAGAAATTAAGGACAAAGGTGTGATGTTTTTCATGCTTCTGAGTGCAATTATTCGGTATAATTTCTTTTGAACTCATTAGCTGAAAGACTGGAATGACGGAACTTGTATAACCTGAAATATATTTGATAGTGGCGCATGAGTGGCTGTGTGGTAGGTAGCTTGCTTACCAGCTACATGGTTTCGGGCTCAGTCCCACTGCGTGGCACCTTGGGCAAGTGTCTTCTACTATAGCCTCGGGCCGACCAAAGCCTTGTGAGTGGATGTGATAGACGGAATCTGAAAGAAGCCCGTCGTATATATGTATATATGCATATGTATATATACATGTATATATATATATATGTCTGTGTGTTTGTGTGTTTGTGTTTGCCATTACCACCCCAACATCGCTTGATGACCGATGCTGATGTGATTATGTCTCCGTAACTTAGCGGTTGGGCAATAGAAACCGATAGAATAAATACTAAGCTTACAAAAAATAAGTCCTGGGGTCGATCTGCTCGACTAAAGGCGGTGCTCCAGCATGGCCGCAGTCAAATGACTGAAACAAGTAAAAGAGTAGTGCATGCCACATACAAATCATAGTGCACAGTTGTCACGCATGTGTCTGCAAGAAATTGTACATTCTGACACAATCAGGCGTATCTCTTAGACATAAATACAAACACCTTGCTGCCATTTGTGGTCAGTCTACTGTCTGAGTGAAGGCGTACTGCTCAGTTGTTAGACCGTCGGTCCCCCAATCATGAAGTAGAGAGTTGGATTTCCGAACCGAACTGTGTTGCGTTCTTGAGCAAGATACTTTATTTCACGTTTCTCCAGTTCATTCAGCTGTAGAAATGTGTTAGTGGAGGCGCAATGGCCCAGTGGTTAAGGCAGCGGACACGCGGTCATAGGATCGCGGTTTCGATTCCCAGACCGGGCGTTGTGAGTGTTTATTCAGCGAAAACACCTAAAAAGCTCCACGAGGCTCCGGCAGGGGATGGTGGTGATCCCTGCTGTTCTCTTTCACCACAACTTTCTCTCACTCTTACTTCCTGTTTCTGTTGTACCTATATTTCAAGGGTCCGGCCTTGTCACTATCTGTGTCACGCTGAATATCCCCGAGAACTACGTTAAGGGTGCACGTGTCTGTGGAGTGCTCAGCCACTTACACGTTAATTTCACGAGCGGGCTGTTCCGTTGATTCGGATCAACCGGAACCCTCATCCTCGAAACCGACGGAGTGCTTCCAGAAATGTGTTGCAACGTCACAAATGTCAAGCTGTATCTGCCGTTGCCTTTCCCTTCGATTACGTCGGTGACTTGGAGAGTGGAGGCAGGGATGCATGGGCGACTGCTAGTCTTCAAGAAACAGGTTTGCCCGGACTTGTGTATAATAGGGGAACTCTCTAGGCGCAATCTTATGGTGATTCATGACCGAAGGGGGTCTTTACTATTAACATATGAATAACATGCCTTGATTGAAACTTGCACATTTCTTACACAATCCTGGTAAACGATTCTCATGATACGTAAGATGTACACAAGAGACGTCTTCATATTGTCCAGCATATAACATCAGCCATTTTCACCGCAAAATCAAACAGTTGCAGGCACACACAACAAGACTTAGCAGTCAGGAGTGTTTTTCTAAACTAGATAAAACACATGGAAGACCATACTGACACAATATATATATATATATATATATATATATATATATATATATATATATATATATATATAATGTGCGAATAAAAAAACATACCCGCATTTATGTATACAAAATTACGTAGATACATCGGTACATACAGATTATACTGTTGTCAGATAAACATAGCTCTCCTCTTTTTCTCTGTCTCTCCATCTGTGTATATATATGTATATAAATATATATACACCACGCACACACACACACACGCACACACACACATATACACATACATGTACACAATCACATACACTCGTATAATTACATTTTCATCACCATAGTACCAATTTCATAATGCTTCATAAATTATTCTTTTTTGTATCAAATAGAGGAGACGAACACACATACATCCACACCCACACACCCACACACACACACACACACACACACACACACACACACACACATATATATATATATATATATCACACAAACACACACGAACACATATAGAGACTGGCATAGATACAGTGAGAGGGAGCAAGAGAGAAAGAAGCGGGAGAATGAAACAGAAATATAGATTGTGGAGACATACAAATAGATTGGGCAAACGTTGTGTAAATGGAAAGACAAAAAAAGAAGTTAAACACATATATACAATATACACACTCTCTCTATATTTATGGGCTGTCTATACATACCTATATACATACAAACATACATAAATACATACATACCTGGCAACGCATATATTGACGTAAGTTTTGCGAGTGCATTTACGTGTTCTTGTGCGCAAGCGGCTCAATATGAATAGTCGTATGTATGAATGTATGTATGTATGTAATATATATATATATATATATATATATATATATATATATATATATATATATTATATATATATATATGTGTGTGTGTGCGTGTGTGTATGTATGTATGCATATATATATTATATATATATATATATATATATATATATATATATATATATATATATATATATATATATTCATATATATATGCATATACATACACATATAGGCTTCATATTGAAATGTGATACTTTTTAATCATAGGTAAAATTAATTTCAATTTTATTTAATAAAAGAAATTTAATCTGAAACTTATTTAATAAAAGAACACAGTAATGGATTAATATTTATTATTAGTAGTTATTACCATTGTTATTATTATTATTATTATTATTATTATTATTATTATTATTATTATTATATTATTATTATTATTGTTATTGTTATTGTTATTATTATTATTATTATTATTATTATTGTTATTATTATTATTATTATTATTATTATTATTATTATTATTATTATTATTATTGTGGTTGTTGTTGTTGTTGTGTTGTTAGAATTTAATCCAGCGAAGTCTTTATTTAATATAATCGCCGTCCAAGAATGGCGTCTGTTATGAGATTGACGACGCCATCATCAACGTTCCCACCGATTCAATCACATCTTTGCAACACTTATTTCGTGTCTCTGTTTATATTTGATTGAAAAATATCAATTCCGTTCAACTTAACAATAATTTTAGATGTCGCTGTTGCCAAGTATTAGACAAAATAACACAATAGAATATATATATATATATATATATATAGATATATATACACAAACGCTGAACATCCGTTATCCTGAAACATCAGTGATCAAAGTTGGTTCGAATTTATTTCAAGTTTACGTATAAGCTCGGACACGATGGGGGAATGCCAAATAGCCGAATGCATGGCAATTCCGAGAATATGTTCGCATTGTAGTTGTCGTTGATGCTGATGTTGTGAAACCTGGAGTCCGCATTAGATGATCAGATCTATTATTGATATAGGTCTTTACGCAACCATGTTATATTTTATTGAGATTACCCTGACCAATGACTTGATTACTAAATTTGCCCTTCCGTTTACGTTTGTTTTCCTTGTTTCAGTCATTAGATAACGTAACGTCCATGCTGGGGCACAGTCCGTATGAGTTTTAAATCGAAGGAATTGACCCCGGTATTTTGTTTTAAAATCCAGTACTTATTATGTCGGGCTGTTCTGCCGAACCGCTAACGTACGGAGACGTAAGCAGATCAACGCTGGTTGTCAAGTGGTTGTGGGAGACAAGCAAACGCAAAAAACATACATACATGTATACACACACACACATACACACAGACGCATATACTACGGGCTTCTTTCACGCATACAGTCACACACACACACATATATCTATGTATAGATATATAAGAGCAGCTTCTTTCAGCTTCCCTCTACAAAATCCACCCACAAGGCTTTGGTTGGTCATAAGCTATAGTAGACGACACTTGTTCAAGTTGCCAGACAGTGGGACTGAACGCAGAACCTAATGGTTGCGAATAAGCTTCGCCTGTATATTTTCTTGAAATAGGGAGTTAGTGTCTTAAAGAGAACATTTAAAAACATCATATCGGTGATGACGTCACTGTTGGGTGAAACGTTTGCTTCCTAACAACGTGGCATTTCCGGACTTAGGTATTTTAACATACACTTCATTCAAATACAGGCACATTTCGCAGCAATTATATTTGAGTCATAACTAATGTAAAAGCATGCAATGAAAAACAGCATGTATGGGGACGTGTGTGTAGACAAGACAAACTTTTTTGTTTCCCTCTACGATGCCCGTACAAGACGCTTTTCAAACAGAGAAACGGCCTTGTACAAGACTTACTTCATTGAATGCCAAAGAGATGACAGGTTTCCTCCTAGAGAGATGTCTATACAAGGATTAGGTATCTCTAAGTCTTGGCTGTTTGATGGCCATTGATTCTTCTGAGTTTATTCGCTGTTTCCCAGGTTTCGTTTTTCGTCCTGCAAGGTTTCCCACGAAAACAAACCTCCTTAACAAACAGACTCGGTAGTGTTGTGTGTAGACACTCACACATATGAATATGAACATGCATGTATAGACAGACCCCAACGCAAGAAACCCTCGGCTCTCAGTCTTTTACGCATTTACTGCTTTTTATTAAACAAAAACACATATCCATATTCACGATTAAATTCTATTTTCCAGTTTATGTTACCAAAACAACATACATGCATACATACATACATACATACATACATACATACATACACACACACATAAATGAAAGACAAAAGATGGAATATACGAGAATTTATTATTAACCACGACAATTGTTTCGACATATCTAGCATCGACTCCTCTTGTGGGATACACAATAAAACTGGTACAGGAGTATCCGGTGGTGCAGACGTTTCTCGTCGGGTGATAAATAAATAAAGAATCTCGTTAAAATGACTGTTCCATAATACAACTTTCCGTTTCGTAGAGAGAAAAACAGCCAGACGGAGGAAATTTCGTCATATATATATATATATAGAAGATCCCAAAATAAAATTGCAGAAGACAAAATGAGAGAAACGAACAATTAATCCAGTGAGAAGAGTATATACATATATATATATATATATATAATATATATATATATATATATATATATATATATATATATATATGAATAAAAAATGGAGTTAACGCAGGTGTAATCAAATATTTTACTTTCGACACATGTTTCGAAAATTCCACTGATACTATTCAAAAGAATAAATGGTATAAACAATGCAATCTTCTCCTCAGGAAAGTGAAAAAAACGAAACTCGTCAATAAGACATTTTAGCAAAAAATGATGGATTTGTATAGCGATAGACAGAACGCTATTAATATTGTTTAAAAAAACGTTATATGATATAACGTCATAAGTCGCTAACAGAAAGAGTAGGGATATTAATAGTGAATGTTAAATATAAAGGAAATTAAAGTTTAAATTATATATAATGATAGAGACTACTTATATGCACTAAATGTATGTTTTTGCCAATGCTTACCTGCATGCTCGCTCTATAACCGTGTTTACTAGAGTATTTTTAGAAAAAATAATGAAAAATAGCTCAGAATTGCAGAGAAGACAGAATTTCTTGCCTTTGTCATATGTTATCGAAATTGAGAGAATCAACCATTCTAAATGAAATTGTTCATTGTGGTCTTTTAAATCCCAAATCAGTTTGCTGAGACCGGTACTATTCCGTTTATTTCTATCCCTAAATGTTGAGTAATGGATAGAAATTATTTTAGATAACTCTAACGATGTGATTCTAATGTAAAATCGTACTTTATTACGAGTACTGATTATACACTGGTATATAGAATTTTTAATCTTAGAGTTACTTGACATAAACTTAATTCTATTGGAATTGACTTCAGATACAATAACCTCGTTATTAATATTTCTAGTGGGTTGGATGGTATTAACTAAATTAATGTTAGTATTAGTAAATGTATTAATATTTAACAGTTTGTTATTATGAGAAGAGATAATTTGCAAGAGATTTTTTGTGTTTGACGAGGTTGACTTTGCCTATCATCTTGTCGGGGTCGATAGATTAAGTACCAGTCGCGTACCAGGGTCGATCTAATCGACTGTCCCCTTCCCCCAAAATTTTGAGCCTTGTGCCTCGAGTAGAAAAGAGTATATTGGAAATGAAGTCGGCGAGCTGGCACAAACGTTAGCACGCCGGGCGAAATGCTTAGTGTTATTTCGTCTGCTGTTACGTTCTGAGTTCAAATTCCGCCGAGGTCGACTTTGCCTTTCATCCTTTCGGAGTCCATAAATTAAGTACCAGTTAAGCACTGGGGTCGATGTAATCAACTTAATCTCTTTGTCCTTGTTTGCCCCCTCTATGTTTAGCCTCTTGTGAGCAATATAGAAATAAGAAACGTTAGCACGCTGGGTGAAATGCTTAGCGGTATTTCGTCTGACTGTATGTTGAGTTCAAATTCCGCCGAGGTCTACCTTGCCTTTCATGCTTTCTGGGTCGATAGATTAAGTATCAGTCGTGTACCAGGGTTGATCTAATCGACTGGTCCTCTCCCCCAAAATTTCAGTGTTTATATGTCTAGATTAGGAAAGAATATCTCGGCTAGTAGTTATGTTGTATTTATTCATGCATTATTATTTAAGGTGCTGAGCTGGCAGAATTATTAGCGCATCCGTGAAAATTCGTAGCAGCATTTTGTCCGGATCTTACCATTTCGGAGTTCAAATTCTGCCGAGATCAAATTTACCTTTCCTCGTATCGGTGTCCGTCTATAAAATAAAGTACAATTAAACTACTGAAGTTGATGTTATTCAAGGGAAAGACAAAGGCGGATGCAACTTCGCACCAATGACGTCGCAACTTATTTCTACAGCTGAGAGGACTGGAGTGATGCGAAAAAAAGTCTTGCCCAATAACACAACCGGTTCGAGATCCGAACTCACTATCTCATGATTATGAGCCCAACGCCCTAACTACCTAGCCATACACCTTCACTGGTTTGCGTTCAGTTTATTCGGTGGGTTTCTTATGCTTGTTTACTGAATACTTGTTTTGTGGCAATGAATTTGAATACTCTTCATACACAGAAGGCCCCACTGAAATAAAATGCAGAGCAAGAAACGAAAAAGAAAAAAAACAAGGTATTATACTGATAAACATTTGTAAATACACGATATATAATCTACAAAAATATATTTCTCACGAAATATCTAAATTAACAGTGGACACAATTGCCATATATTTACGCAAATCTAGAAGAAACAAGTAGACATGTTTTAGTTTGAAATACATATAAATACAAGATTTCTTACCTAAAATTTTCGACATTCAGATTCCAACAACAATGATGACGTAAATAGAGCATTCGTCTTGAAAATCCAAAGAGACGGCTACACGATCTCTGATTGCTGTGTTCTGAAGGTAAGACTATAGAGGTCTGCAGAACGGATAATGGGTGTCATAGGAATTTTAACGCACCAAAATAAACTGCAAAGAACGCAAACGAATTGCAAAAAAGATTTTGCAAAGAGAGACAAATGTAGAACATGGTCATGATTCCTAAACAGAACAAGATCATACATATATATATACATACATACACGCAAGCGCACACACACAGGTACACGCACACACATAGGAACGTACTGACCCACGCATGTGTGTGTGTCTATGTGTGTGCTATACATACAGGAATGTTTATTATTCTTTTATTCTTTTACTTGTTTCAATCATTTGACTGCGGTCACGCTGGAGCACTGCCTTTTGTCAAAAACATCGACCCCAGGACTTATTCTTTGTAAGCCTTGTGCTTATTCCATCGGTCCCTTATGCCGAACCGCTATGTTACGGGGACGTAAACCTACCAACATCGGTTGTGAAGCGATGGTGAAGGGAAAAACACAGGAACACATATAAACATACACGCATACATATATAAATACGTATATATAGGACGGATTGCTTTCTGTTTCCATCTACTAAATCCATTCACAAGGTATTGGTCAGCCCCAGGATATAGTCGAATACACTTACATAAGGTGAGACTGAACCCGGGACTATGTAGTGGTGAAGTAAGCTTCATGCTACAGCCATGGCTGTATGTGTGCATGTATGTGTACATGAATGTATGCATGTATATATGAATGGATGCATATTTGCATTCATGTATATATGTAAACTTACATATATACATGTATGTGCTTATATGGTGACACATACAAAAATACCAATATATTTATACGCGTACAAATATGTATATATCTTCATATATACATGCATACGTATGTATAAAGATATATATATACACATACAAACACAAATATATATATATATATATAATATATATATATATATATATATATATATATATATATATATATATATACAGACACATACACACAGAGATACAAACGCATCACATATATATTCTCATATAACGAAAAAACGTTTTCCCCAATTACAATATCCATTTATCAGAATTGCTTTACAGTTCAAGTTCCTCTGTTGGTCTATTAATATGATTGATTAAATTTGGAAATCGGTAGGAAACGCCTACATCAATAATTATTTATTATGTTACATAGAATGTAGGGTTCGAGTTACATGCTGGGATAGTTTTCTTGTTTATCGAAATGAAGCCGCCACCGCATAAATCATACGTATTGTGTTTTGTTCATATATACATATATACAAATATGTACATATATATATATAATATATATATATATATATATATATATATATATATATATGTATGTATGTATGTATATATGTATATATTTTTATGTTTTTTAAAATCTTGTATCTTATTCAACTAATGCAAATATTGTATGACATGGAAAAAATAATGTTGAACGAAGAATAGAATTATCACTGGGATATCACATTTTATTTCAGTTAATTAGAATATATGCCACGAATACCATGTAGACAGGCCTGTAGACGCACATGCAAAGGTGTACTCACACACGTATATATACACACATACATATATATGTATGTATATATATATATATATATATATATATATATATATATATATATATATATATATATATATATATTATATATATATGTATGTCCATGTGTGTGTGTGTACATATGTATAAACGAGTATAGAATTATTATATATATATATATATTCATGTATTCATAAAAGTATGCATTAATCATGAGTTTGTGTATACATACGTGTATAATATATATAACATGTACAAGAAGGTATGTTTATGCGTTAAGAAATTTGCTTCCCAACCACATGTTACCATGTTCAGTTACACTGCATGGAACATTAGTAATCTATCTTCATCCATAGCTCGGGGACGACCGAATACACTTCATCTGTTTTGTTAGGCAGAAGCCGAAAGAAGCTCGTGTATGCTTCAGTGCTTTTTGTCAGGCAGAAGCAAAAAGAAGCAATGTACTTTAGTCTCTTGTACAGATGAAATGTTTGCTAAAAAATTGTAATGGAGTATCCTATATGTTGTAAATCTATATGGTCGTACGCATCCGAAGAGAGCGGTTTATTTCAAATTGATGTAATGTTTGCATCGATTGATTAAATGGAGCCGCTTGAAACGGACGTAATACACTGATACCTGGACATCCTGGTTATTTATTTGCTTTTCCTTCACCTAACTTCGAGCTGTGCCTAAACTCAAGTAGCCTTTTCAACTGAATTTTAATTCTTTCTTCCCTTGTCGACTGTATATATTTATATGTGTGTGTATATGTATATATATATATATATATATATATATATATATATATATATATATATATATATATATATAATCCGTTCTGTGTCTCTGTCTGTGTGTGCGTGTGTGTATGTGTGCGTGTGTGTTGTGTATGTGAGTGAGTGTTTTTCACCAGATGCCCCGCCAGCCAATCGTAATGCGGCGGTGCGACATTGAAGGTTTGTATATTAAATATCTGGCTTTAAAAATATAAGTTATTCAGTTCATTTATTCGATTACCCCATCATCCCCGCAGTCTAACAACTGAAACAAGTAATATATATATATATATATGTACACTTATCTGTAATATAATATGTGACAATTATTCGGTTGCCATAATACAACTCCGAGTTTCGGATGTCGGAGCGGAAAGCTGCACCGGCATCTCTTCGGAGTTTGATTATGACAACTGAATAATTGTCACATATTATATTACAGATAAAGTCCTCTATTTACATAATATCGAGGTGTCTTTCATTCTTTTGTTGTCTTACCATTTTTATCAATATATATATATATATATATGCGAGTATATGTATATACATAACCCATGCATATTCATAAGCATTTTGTTGATGTAATCGTCTCTTGTAGCAGATCGGGCAGCGTTTCTTAGATATTCTAATATGTTTGTGTTTTACTGGAGATTTTGATTTTGTGCAGCTGGAAGAGAGATAAAGATTGAAACGC
This sequence comes from Octopus sinensis, assembly GCF_006345805.1. NCBI lineage: Eukaryota > Metazoa > Mollusca > Cephalopoda > Octopoda > Octopodidae > Octopus > Octopus sinensis. The sequence continues at coordinate 9,191,337 of NC_043007.1, forward strand.
TTGTAATTTTATGAAATTCCCCCGACAGTACAATTGTGTTTGGGCATTAGAAACTCCTGTATACTTGCAAATCATTGTTGATGCACTTTCTCGTGATCTCCCTTGACACTTACTCTCAGAGTGACCTTCTGCAACATTTACGGGGTATCCCGAAATTAAAGCAGCAATTCAGTGGTAAAGGTAAACACAATTGTGACATTACCATTCGATATGACCGCTTCTGTTTCGAATCTAGGTGCAAACGCTTCACATGCGTCACATAGATGCTCTTGTGGAATCGAAGTCCATTCCTGGCGCAGTTTTGCCTACAGAACGTTCTGCGAAGCATGACGAATCCTCGAGACCTTAGTCTTTAAAATGGACCAAACAAAAATCCTGAAATCTGGGCTTCTTGGGAGCCATACTTCCTTGCCTGTAGATGACAAAATGTTCTTTTGAATCTAGAGTTGTGTCTGTTTCGAGCTGTGGGACGGTGCTGAGATAAGTTGGAGGCCCCAGGTTGCGCCTTGAAAGTGCTCCTTCGCTCATGGAAGCAGGTCAGCTTCCAGAATGTCGCTAATGAATCGCTGTGTGTTAATTTTAACACCAGAGGACACAAAAACGAGTGAAGATCTTCCAGTGGTTGTCACAACCGCCCAAACGATAAGCGACTGTGGATTTTGACGTCGATTTATGAGTCTATCCTCGACGGACCCTGATACACTCCCAAATCGGTCATTGTGGTGGTTTACTGTCTGTTCGATGACTTTTCATCACTTTTCATCACTGATCATCAGTTTGGGCAGCGTTCTTTCAGCAATCTGATGAAGGATGAGACGAATTCTCTCCAGTTTCATTCCCTTAAAAACTTGTGTGAGCTCATGACGACGGGACAATTTGTAGGGCTAGTTCCTGAGATTTTCCTTCAACACTTCATACAACGATGATCTGCTTATTTTTGCTGTGGCAGCCAGTTTTCTGAAGGAACGTCGAATATTTCGCCGTATCTTTTCTTTGGTACTGTTGATAAGCTGAGAGGTTTGCATATTTCTTTACAGCCACATCCAGTTCCATCTGCGGTGGAACCAGTCTCTTGAAGTATTTTGACAATTTTCCAGACAGATAGTCGGTTATTTTTAATTTCTTTTGCAACAGCTGTATTAATTTCGCCTCTTTTGTGGAGGTTCATGGTAGTATTGCGGTCTATAGCCATCATCAAATTTATAAATGTGAATTTGCTTAATGAGAAAGAAAATGTAGACACACTAAGCTTTTATAATAATACATAATTTTCATCTTGTCCATGTATATAAATGTTTTTCCAAATAATATTGCACAGCAGTTTAGAAGCTCTTAGGACGATATACGGTAAAGTACAAGCGCTCAGCTTCTTTTTATTGTTGTTTCCGAATACGGCTCTGTGGCAGAACCGTTAGGACATAACGAAAATGATTTGCGGTAAGTCTTCCGACTGGTCATAATTTAAGTTCAAATCTCGTTGGATTTATCTTTGCTGATATTCGATAAACTAAATTTTCAGTCAAGTACAGCGATTGATGGTAACGAATGACACCATTCCATCAACATTATTGGCCTTTTCATCAAGAGTGCATGCCATTGTTTCTATGACAATATTTTTGTAGGAATAAAAGATACGTAGGTGCCGGATTTTTATCGAACGCATATGCGACAAACAAAACATGGAGAGAATTAAATTCATATAAATAATCGTCTCTATTGGATGCACACGGCCTCAAATTTGTAGGGCGGGGATTTGTCTATTTAATCGAACCCAGTATTTCATTGGTACTTAATTTATCGTCTCCGAAAAGATGAAAGGCAAAGTCGACCTCGGTGGAATTTGAACTCAGAACATAGCGACGGGAGAAATACCGGCAAGCCTTTCGTCCAGTGTGCTAATGATTCTGCCAATTCGCCGCTTTAAATTAATATAAATCTATATATGTAAAGCTGAAGTTGTCTGTGTGTGGCAGGTTTGGTAGCCTTCAACTAACACTATCACCTCCGAGACTCTGCGGCGCAAGTTGACCAAAATTGAGAGTATGATAGAAGAAGGCTTGCTCTTCATTCCGTAGAAGATAAAATTCAAATCGGACCATGTTAACGACAAAAATTATTTACACCAAAAGGTGCTTTTTTTCTATGAAAATCCTTATTTTTTACGATTTTTATACTGCTGTGTCGCCATTTTTCGGTGTATTTCAACCAGAAAAAATGTTCACTTAAAGAGAATAACAAGATACATAATGCAAACTTTTTACTTTTCAAAAATTCCAATTCTAAAGGGTCAAGAAGAACCCGAGCAACGCCGGGCGATACCGCTAGCGATAATATAAGAACGAGCTGCGAAACAATTAGCATTGGATCAAATTTACATTACAAATACGACGAATATGTATTCAAGCAGATATAACAAAAAAAAAAAACTGACACCTAATCCCGAAGATGTACACACACACACACACATATAGATAGATAGGATACTCATTTAAATATATATATATACATATATTTACTTACACATATATATGTACATATATATATGCACATATAAATATATATATGCATGTATATATATATATATATATATATATATATATATATACATATATATATATATGCACGCAAAACAATATCTGAATAGAATATATTTACATCCATTGACGCATTGGCATGCGTGTGCCTGTATAGACACATACATACACACACACACACATATGCACACACACACACATATAAAAATGTATCCATATATACAGATATACATAAGTCCACATTGATACAGAACACGCACAATTACATACACACGCACACACATACACAACCACACAAACACATATATACACGATATATCATATGGAATGATGACTTTAAGTAATGTGTTTCGTGTCTTCTAAAATTAATTAATCTAAAGGCGAAATTATATTTCCTTTGTTCTATTCCTTTGCCCACGGAATTTACCATCGTGTGGTTGAGGTTTCCTAGTAGAGGCAGCTAAATGAAATATTCGTTAACCTTAGGCGTGTATGTAGAGACTATTGTGCGATGAATATTTCAACATTGAAGCCTTTGTCATATCTGTCGTGTTTTAAGGGGGAAATAACCGGAGTGCTACATACTTAACAAAAGGAAAATTTCAATGGAATATGGCATAAGTTTCAATATACACGTGTATGTGCATATACATACATACATACATACATACATACATACATACGTACATACATACACACACACACACACACACATATATATATATATATATATATATAGGTGTTTGCAAGAAATGTGTATGTTGGTAAAGACAAAGAAATGATTTACAATTTCGAAATAGATATGTAAGTAAATGAAAACATGGAGAATCGTTAACTGCTTGAAGGACGATGTTAAAATACATACGCACGTAAATACACTTATTTTTACAAAATATGCGTTAAAAAACGTGCGTGTGAGTGTGTATGCGCGTGTTTTTTTGTGTGTTTGTGTGTATATGTTTTAGTGTATGTGTTGTGTGCGAATATGTTTACAGAATATTTCAAATAATTTTTGTAATATAGACCATATATCAAGCCTATAGGAACCTGTTTGTTATGCTTCTATTTATGTACGTATGAAAAATATATACACGCACACACACACACACACATATATATATATATAGATATATATATATATATATATATATATATATATATATATATATATTTATATACACATATACATATATACATACACCATCTCACTGGTCCGATGTCTTCTTCGCTTGATGTTTGGTGTCGAAGAAGTGGCTTCCTTCCTGCTGTTCTGTCAGAGTGTCATGTCAGAGGGTCCTGGTTGATCAGGCCGAGGTGATGTGAACTCCTTCCCTTTTCTGGTGAATTACACTATCACTCTATTAACTGTAGAAAACGGGATCGCATGTCTTCTGCCTTTTTGACACTATGTCCACCTTGAGATTGACCTACAATACGGCCTTTATGAAATTCGGACTGCTCAAAGGCCCTTTCTGTAAGTGGCATGATTAAATAGTTACATGTAGAACCTGAAACATAAGATCGTTAATTAAGAATAAAATATAAACTTTTCAAGTTAAAATAAACATGAAACGATGTTTCATGGGGTGTCTTTTTACTTCTGTCATGCCGGTGTGTAGTAGTTACAGGGTTCTTTAGAATCAACTAGCGATTTTACGCTGAATATGTCCACCTTCTGAATGACCCCTCAATCGCGAAATCGTGGTTTCAATTCTTAGGTCGGATGGTGCGTTGTGTTCTTGAACAAAACACTTTATCTCATGTACCTGTACGATCATTTCGACATCTGACCCGTGATTTCCAGTGCACCTGTACACACATCGTCGGTTTGATAAAGAGAGTGAGCTAATGAGTAGCACGAACATTGGATCACTATCGTAAAATTGTTTGTGCAGGTCGGTCTGCAAAAGTCGAAAGCTCAAACGTCGTCTTCGAGAGGGAGACTCGATCATATATATATATAACGAGAATTCACAAAAAAAAAAGACGAAGACAGGTGGTGTAGACAACAAACAGATGCATTAGTATAACGCTCGGGAAGGGAAAAAGTCTTTAACGTTTCGAGCCTACGCTCTTGCACAGAAAGAAACACAGAAAGAAACAAGGCGAGAAAATAACGAATGTGTACTGGCTAGCGATCTGTGCATGTGTGTTGAAGTAAATCTTGTTTCTTGGGACGGTATTAATGCCAATAATAATAAACTAGCTCTGGTTCAATTAAACTTCTCGGTTTTTAGTCAAACGTTTAAATATTCTATCCAACTAACTACTAAATATTTTGTTTAATATGATAGTTAAAAATTGGTTTCTTGTTTGTTAAACTCCTTTAATCTCTGTTCGAGAGATCATCGATGACATGCCGCCTGTGTTCAAGATATGCCTTCAATCTGTCTGAGAGTTACTCTTAAGGCTTGTGTGTGTGTGCTTGTATATATGTATGTAGATGAGTCGTTGTTTAAGAGTGAATGCAAGTACTCTTTTTTTCCGAGTACATTCGATGATTCTTTCTGTCTCTTTAAACACAGAACAATGGTGTTTAAGATGGTAGTACATCGTAGTCCGTGAAGGACTGCTCCGCAG
>NC_043007.1:9198950-9213950 GCF_006345805.1 Octopus sinensis
AGTTATCTGTAAAACCAGAAGAATATATTAGATGTGAGTTAAAGACATTTATATACATACGTTGAAACGCAACTAAGCATTTAACCGCTCACGCACATAAATATGTGTTTTATTTCATACGGTTGTATTTGTGTGTGTGTGTACGTATATATATATATATATATGTGTGTGTTATTATGTGTTTATATATATATATATATATATGTGTGTGTGTGTGTGTGTGTGTGTGTGTGTGTGAGTATTCACACAGACTTGCATGCACCACTGTCCAACTTATATCTATAATTATATATAACAGTATGTTCATATATATATATGCAAGTATATATATATATATATATATATATATGTTGTGTGTGTGTGTGTATGTGTGTGTGTAGTTATATATATATATATGTATATACATACACACACACATATATATATATATATATGGAAGTATATGCATGTTCACGTGTGTATTTGTGTGTGTATGTGTGTATACTTATATATATGTATATATATATATATACACGTACACACACTACACATATATGGTTACACAAACACCCCCCCACACACACACACACAGAAACACTCATCCACATGCATATTCTTCCTGAATTGCTATGAATATTTTACAACAACAAAACATAAATATAAATACAAAAAAACATCAACCAAATTGAAAGTAAATAACAACAAGCAATAAATAAAATAAAATAATATAAAACATCTAACATCACAAAGCGAAAAAAAAAACAAACTAAAAAGCCTCAGAAAATACATATTGTACAAATATAAATTAGGACTGAACTATTTAAATCCGGTTTCGTTCACAATTCCTCGTCACATTTCTTATCATTTCACGCATACAAAAACACTGTTTTAAAAGACCACCACGAATATGTATTCTTCAGTTCTGCTAATTTTATCAGATCACGTGGCTTTAAAGTAATATGTTCATTGCCAAAATAAGGCCACCATTTTGACATCTTTTGAAAAGCCTTCTAATTATTTTAATGCATACGTAAATAGTTGTAAATTCTCCATTTATTTCTTCGTCTCCTTTTCCATTATTTATTTAACTCACTTCCGTTTATCTATCTCATACTATATATCTTTCGTTTCATTCATAATTCTTTTTTATATCAATATATCTTTCGTTCTTACTACGTTCTTTATTTTTTTTTCTTCATGTTTTCTAATTTTCTGGTTTATTTATTTATTTATTTATTTATTTTTCTTTCTTTCGTATTTCATTCAGATTCACACTTAGACTTCATTTGAAGTCATTGCCTTCCTTTCTAAATGTTTACTTTCCTTCTAAATTTCTCTTCCGAAAGGATGGAATGCTTAGTGACTCAATCGCCTTTTAAATATCAGTCTCTTTTTAATCCACTCTCTCTCAGTAACTACACACAGACATGCACACGCCAGCCCGCACACACACACACACACACATACATACATATATACATATATATATATATATATATATATATATATATATATATATATATATATATACTTTATTTTAAGCAAAAACTGCTAGCAAAAACTGTCTGATGAACGGCAACGAGAAACTCAGAGTAAGAGATTTTGTTGAATTTTCTGCTGCTTAAAATAAAGCATATTACTCTACCACTGGTATTTGAGTACTCTTTTTTCCACCTTGTTTCACATTTATGTGTTTACTCCGGTATATATATATATATATATATTTATTTATATATATATACGAGGGGTATCGAAAATTTCCTGGCTTTGGTTAAAAGAAAATATAGGAGGGTCTGTTAATTAAAATTGTTATACAACGTATTCCCGTCACAGATTCATACATTTATTGCACCGATCGTTCAATATTTTTAAAGCCCGTAAAAGAAGTCGGAAGGTCGGACCTTCAATCAGGCGTTTTGTAATATCCGTAAAAACTAGGAACTTTTCATACCTTTCGTCTGTCTGCCTATGCATACACGCACGGGCATGCACACGCACCCGCTACACACACATACACATGTATACATACATATATATATACATATATATATATATATATATATATATATACATATACGTATACATATACATATATATATATATACATATATATATATATAATATATATATAAGGATTTGTAGTTGACATTTCATATTTTATGAAAGATATGAAGATTATGCTGTGAATGAATAAAAAATTTATTCAAAAACGCTAATTGGTAGCAACGACATCATATTAATATGGCAGGTGTGTTTGAATTAAATATATTCTGTCACGTGTACGTAAGCAAAACTAGGTGAAAATTTGAAGATAAGGACAATATTACAATGTGGATTATTACGCATTCGCACACAAACACACACACATATTGTGTATATACGTGCATAAATATACATGCATCCACATGTATAAGCGCCAGAAAGAGAGCGAGAGCCAAAGAAGTATAGTTATAAAATGCAGTTGGCAGAATCGTTTGCACGCCAGACAAAATGGTACCGTGTGCCGTTTCGCCAGCCGTCTTTACGATGTGAGTTCAAATTCCACCGAAATTGGCTCACTGACGTATATACGAGATGAATTTCAGAAGTTTTGAGTTTCTTTTAGGCGACGCATTTATAATTGTTGTAGATTATTATAATTGTATTTGTTTTGAGGATTATGGATTTTGTGACAAAGTTCCTTGGCTCCTTAATTTTCGAGATATTCCAGGGGGCCCACGTCATGTGGCTGGAGCGCTGCAAAGAGTGCATTGAAGTTAGGGTATCCTACTGTGAAGGGGATTAGAGATTTGCACTTCTGTGAAATTAATAAATGTTCTGAAAATGTTTAAAATCTTCCGGAATGCACCTTTTATGATATTTCTTACATATGGGATGATACAACAGGGGACGTGTTTTTATAACGGTTGCAAGATTTTACCAAAACTCTTTTGTGACAAATATGATAACTTGATGCAAATACTATAACATAAGATATTGAATATGAAACATTGTTTGCATACAGATATGTATAAGATTTATAATGTGTAAATACAGATGTCGGGAGGCGGTAGTTGCAATATTTCATTACAGAGTTGTTCTTGAAGAAATTTGTGCCTTTGCAGGAATGACTGGTGACGCAGTAACTCCATTTGCCAACAAAAACTCCCTTGAGATATTGTTATATTTTACTACAAATGCCTGGATTCCTTTATGCATGGACCTGACTAAGTCATTGAACCACCGAGAACATCAGCGTTACTTAACAACCACTCATAATCCATCTTGGGATACCTTGTCCAGTCGAAATCCTTTGTGAAATCTATGAACACTGCATACATAGGCATGTTCTGCTGAAAGCATTTTTCCTGAATTTGGCTAAGACAAAACGCCGATTCTTCACCACAAAAAAAGAAGAATCTAAACATTATTACACACACACACACACACAGATGCACATACACATATATATACATATAAGTAAACATATATATATATATGAAAATATATATATGTAAATATATATACATATATATATATATATATATATATATATATATATATATATATATATATATTTATACACACATACACACACATATATATATGTATATATATCTATATATATATACATATATATGTATGTATATATATATATTTATAAAATATATTTATGTATATATATTTATATGTATATATGTACATATATGAATTTATACACGCACACACACACATATATATACTTGTTACTCATTTGCTTTGTATACACCTAACTTTGATCTGTTCGGATTATACCGGACTCACTTGGTGTCTCAACTTATGTACCTAATTCTGAATCTTAATTATTTCATATATACATGTGTGTGTGTGCGTTTGTGTGCTTGTGTGTGGTAAAAATCTTTACTCTACACTTGTGAAGCTATTGATAATTCGAATTTTTTATATCTATATGTAGATATAAAATATACCATCTCCTTAATATCTTAAAAACAATTATTAAATCAGGACAATAGCTGCGATTAATACTTGTTATATTTACGTTGTCTCGAAAGAATTTTTTCTTGTGCTACGTATTTTCTTACACGTTCGAATATACACGAAAATAAATGCGCATCTCATTCATTCAATTTTGTATTTGTGATTTCCTTTCGCTTGTAGAACGATAACACAACTGTCCAAAGATTAGTTCTTAATAGACTGAAGAGAAGAAAAGTATTACTTTGCAGGCTTTTGGATAACAATGCCTGTAAACAAGTGTGAAATCCTTTTTCGCCGAGATTTATCAACACGAAAATATTTTCGACCTTACCAACTGCTCACTGAAAGAAGAGCGGACCAAAAGGCTGCATATTCTACGTACTGAGGCAATCCAACTTAACGATATTATTCGAGTACTCTAGTAACAAAATCGATAAACGCCAAGCGTATTGATATCTTATAAAGACCCACTTGGTTTGGACGGCAAGGACATTCTTCTATCAATTGATACGCTTTATCGCTAAATTAACTTGGGATTGATTATCCTACAAACACATCCACTCATCGTGTAGTCATTTCGTGGCAGATTGAGAATCCATTATAAAATTAGTGGCACACTCCATAACGAAAGTTCAGTAAGGTGAAACGTTTTAAATTGACACGAAAAATATATTAGAAAACTAGGGTCTTTTCACTTTGACCGGCAGATTTTAAAAATAATTTCTTTGTAACTAAACACTTTTAAACTTCGTATACTGGTAGTGTGTTACATAAAACATCTTTTTCTCTTGGCTTTCTTGAGAAAATTCTGTAGTTTGTAAGCTGTTTGTTGCTTAACTTCTTGCATTTCGGCAATTTCAATCAATCATTGACGTCTATTGAGGTGAATACAATATCTGCCGTATTTTGTCAACAACATTTTCTAGACGTCATTGATTGGTTGAAATTAAAAATGTACAAATTATAAAAATAATATATATATATATATATATTATATATATATATATATATATATATATATATATATATATATATATATATACCGTACAATACTGTTTCTACTTCCCGGGCTTTCACCTATTGCGGCGGGTTTTAGAACGTAACACCCACGATAGTCAAGGGATTACTGTAATGTGAAATGAAGTGTATTGCTAAAAACAAACAATGCTTCATGCTCGCTTCTGGAGTCGAAACCACAATATTACGATCGTGGTTTAACACCCCTAATGATTAGGTCACGTCACATGGTTAGATATTTACAGTTTGGAGTATTGTGAAATGAAGTGTTTTGCTCAAGAACACAATGCAACGCGCCCAATCCTGGAGTCGAAACCGCGATATTTTGATCGTGAACACCACACCCCAACCCATTAGGCTACATCATTAGATCGAGACCAGAATATTGTTAAACAGAGAGTTTTGCTCATGAACACAACTCACTGAGCCAGTCCTGGAGTCGAAACTCCGATCACCAGTGCAAAATTCCTAACCCACTCCTCTTCCCCAATATAAGAACAGATATATACATAAATGCGTATTTCTGTCATTCTCATTATCTATATCACCCACTCAATCCATATATCATGTATGTACATCTGCGTGTTTGTGTGTGTCTATATATTCCTACGTTTGTGAATATTTTTGCGTGTGATAATATATTTTTCTTTTACTTATGTATATAAAAGCGAACGGATAGAGTTGAGTAAGTTTTTCAATTTGTCTTAGACACGTACTTCTTTCGCTAAATCCTGCCCAAATCGCAGTTAAATCTCCACTAACCTCTCTTTCAGATTTTTGTAACAACTAATAATGACTACCGCAAGGCGTTTTCAAATCCTTATACGGCTATTCGTTGATGACGAACTAATTAGCTTATTTGTATCTGTTAATTAGTCTTCATTCACATCCGTACATATATCAACAGCGAATAATACAGAGAGCGGTGAGGGCCTGAATGTGTTAGTGTTGGTAACAGATAAGCATTGATTGTTCACGTTTTTTTATTATTTATTTATACCCGCTGGTAGATTACATGCATAAGATTAGGAATGATAAATTAAAAGCGACAAACAGACCTAGGCACACACGTTTCAGAAATAATCATATGCATATACATACATATATGTATGTGTTTGCTGTGCGTATGTGTGCGATGTGTCTGTGTATATATATAGATGTATGGCATACATGTATGTGTGTATGCATGACTGTTGTGTATGCATAATATACATGTTAATGAATGCGATTTTCTCTTGGCTGGCGGGGATTCAAATTTAAACAATAGATGTTCAAATTTCAATTAATCAAAGAATCGTTTCTGAAAAAGGCAACATGGCAACAAAAGAATATGAAATGCGAGATATCTTTGGCAAAGTGCATCCCAACCTACACACACACACACACACACACACACACACACTCTCTCTCTCACACACACACACACACACACACACACACAGAGGCACAGAAATATACTTGCGTGCACATGACGCCCACATGTATGTTTATATTATATCTATCACTAAATAGACACATATATAAATATATATTTAGATACATATGCATGCACATATATCTCTTTATATATATATAAATAAATAAATATATATATATATGTATATAATGTATATATATAATCATATATATATATTTATGTATATATATGTGTGTGTACATATATATATGCACAATATAATGTTAATATATATATATATATATATTAACATTATATTGTGCATATATATATGTACACACACATATATATACATAAATATATATATATACACACACACACACGCACACACATATATATATATATATGTATATATATATATATATATTATATATATATATATATATACATATTTATACATATTTATACATATTTATATATATATATATATATATATATATATATGTATATATATATATTTCAGAATATTTAGATTAGTATATGTATCAATTTTTTGTCTATCTATGTTAGAAAGCCGTATTATATTATTATTTAAAAAAAAAAAAGAAGAATATATTTATAGAATGTTAGTCGCATTTATTCACACTTACTCATACGTACAGACTAGAATATTCGCGTACATACATCTACTCATATCTCATCATTCGTAAATTACGGACGCCGACTCACATACACGAGCACACTCAATTTCATTCACGCACACATAAGCCCACATCGTATACTAATTATAAGGAGAGTAAATCTAATTTTTACGCCAACTGGCAAACTTGCTCTTATACCGATAGTTGCAATTGTAAGACGTAAAACAATGCAAAGGCAAAAAAGTAGTGGTTGCAGGCGGAAGTGTTAGTCGACGCCATTATTGGATCGGTTATATATTTTATGAACGCCGGCGTGATGGAAAATAAAATTTCGTCTCGTCAGGATACCTCGCAACTCAGAAGGTTAAGAATTGAGTACAGACTATAGATTATTTTGTTCGACGCTCTAAAGATTTTGTCGATTCGCTGTCCTTGATTACTTACCTTCGAACTCATATGGGTTAAAAATTTGATAGGAAGAATTAATATGTTTCTTTATAAGCCACACAGGGCTGCACACAGACGCGACAGATTACAAAGTAGAGCTTTTCTTTTTGGGGAGAAAGAAAAAAATGTGGGGTATGTTTTCGATCAAAAGAGATCGTAAAAGGGGGAAAAAAGCGGTCAATAGGGATCGTATATCACAGAAATGCCATGTTGTAGAGTGTAAAGGGGGAAGCAGATGAGGTTTATCCGTGGAAAGAAAAGCCTACGGAAAAGACCACGGTAACCTCGGTAAATACTGTCACATCTTAACAAATTTGTTTGCAAGTAAGTAACCCTCTGTTTTTAATTTTTCCCGGATAGATTGAAGTAATCATAGTACTTTCCATGTAAATTAAATTTATAGATCTTGGCGTCACATCATCCAAAATATTAATAATAGTGTCATATTTGAACGCAGGGATATCAGTCTTTGAGTGGCTGGAGTAGTCGATGAAATCGAACTCGGTACCTATTCTATTGACCTCAGAAGGATGAAAGTCAATGTCGACTTCGGCGGAATTTGGACTCAGAACGTCAAGATGGGCGAAATGCCGCAAAAGATTGTCTAGCATGCTAACAATTTTGTCAGATCCCTGTGAAATTTTGACACAAGGCCAGCGGTTTGTGGGGAGGTGCTAAGTCGTTTACATCGACCCCAGCATTCCACTGCTTCATATCTTATCGACCCTGAAAAGATAAAAAGGCAAAGTCAACCTCGGCAGAATTTGAATGTAAAGGCGGACGAAATACCTGTAAACATTGTTCGACGTGCTAACCACCCAGTCAGGTCACAATCTTAACCAAAATATTAATAATGATTTCTAACATAATTCCTAGCATTGATATAAGGCCATAAGGCAGTGCAACTTATGACAGTTAATAAAATCCTCCTCACCGCTCCGTTTCCAACTAATGAAAGGAGTGACATATATGGCTGTGTGGTAAGTAGCTTGCTAACCAACTACATGGTTCCGGGTTCAGTCCCACTGCGTGGCATCTTGGGCAAATGTCTTCTGCTATGGCCCCGGGCCGACCAATGCCTTGTGAGTGGATTTGGTAGACGGAAACTGAAAGAAGCCTGTCGTATATATGTATACATATATATATATATGTATGTGTGTGTGTTTGTGTGTCTGTGTTTGTCCCCCTAGCATTGCTTGACAACCGATGCTGGTGTGTTTATGTCCCCGTCACTTAGCGGTTCGGCAAAAAGAGACCGATAGAATAAGTACTGGGCTTACAAAGAATAAGTCCCGGGGTCGATTTGCTCGACTAAAGGCAGTGCTCCAGCATGGCCGCAGTCAAATGACTGAAACAAGTGAAAGATAGAATGTGTTTGTTCCGCATCTTAGCGGTTCGGCAAAATAAAACGATAGAATAAGCACCAAACATAGAAAAATATATAGGCACCGAGTTTGATTTGTTCGACAGAAACTTCTATTGCAATGCTCCTATATGCCGCAATCCTATCACTGAAACCAGTAACGGTTGTAAGCGCTACATCCTGCGTATTCTGACAATGCTTAGGTGAATGTGCTATGTCTAAATAGCTATGAATTATTGAAGCGGTATAAATATCTCCTTGGCGAGGAATAACTGAAAACTTCTTCTTGTATAAAACGAGTGATGTTGTATGGAAAGAAAACAGAACGCCTGGCTTTTACTTTCATGTTTCCCTCCAGGGTATTCATAGCTTATGTGAATCAATGTCTGCTCATGTGGGAATCGAAACCGATTCGATCATATGATTCACGGAGATTTTAACACTTACATTAAGACACTGATCGCAAGAATAAACATCGTATTTCAAATAATATATTTCCTTAAAATATATTTATCAAGATTCAGAATAAATCGGTTTGCGAATGCTTTAAATCCTCCCGAGTCAGGATTAAGTTTTATTTTCCGTCCCAACGTTATTTCGTTTGAATATTTCACAAAGATTATGGAAATGCCGTTTCTAAGCAAAGATTTTCTTTATCTTCTCTTAATCTATTTCTAACGTAGCCAAGACATGACAATGGCTTGCTTTGGGCTCTCGACACATTTACGCTCTGTTTCAACTAAATCTAGCTATGAATAATATTTCCCATTTTTTTTCTTTGATATCGACGTAATGGTTGCAGATAGTTGCAGTAATTACTCTCTAGGTATTATTGATAAATATAATGCTAATATGCCGAAAGGATTCGATTGGAATATTGATACTTAGTTTTCCTTGATTTTCCTTCCAAGAATAATTTCTTAATCCTTTTTTATTGATGTAATTGTTTGGGTTTTGTCTTCTGCCTGCTTATGTGCGTCTTCTCTACTTGCAACTCTGATAATCGTTGTCACTTAACATAGGTTTTACATACATCCGACGCTTTCATACACAAATAGGTGTAATTGTATATCATACATACACAGATGTGTAGCAATAAACGCTACAATCTAGAATTGCCTATCTCTTGAGACGTATGTTCAATATGTGGAAAATATGAAAGAATATCTCTGTCTCTCTCTCTCTCTATGTAGTGTTGCTTTTATTTTTACTATTATAATTACTGTTCTGGTTCTTGTATTTATGTGTGTATGTTTGTTGTTTTGGTTGTTCTTGTTGTTATTGATGTTGCTGTTAAGGCTGCGAGCTGGCAGAAACGTTAGCACGCCGGGTGAAATGCATAGCCGTATTTCATCTGCCGTTACGTTCTGAGTTCAAATTCCGCCGAGGTCGACTTTGCCTTTCATCCTTTCGGGGTCGATTAAGTACCAGTTACGAACTGGGGCCTATATATTCGACTTAATCCGTTTGTCGGTCCTTGTTTTTCCTCTCTCTGTTTAGCCCCTTGTGGGCAGTAAAGAAATACGTATTTCGTCTGCCGCTACGTTCTGAGTTCAAATTCTGCTGAGGTCGACTTTGCCTTTCATCCTTTCTGGGTCGATTAAGTACCAGTTACGTACTGGGCCCAATATAATCGACTTAATCCGTTTTCTGTCCTTTATTATCCTCTCTGTGTTTATCCCCTTGTGGGTAGTAAAGAAATAAGTATTTCGTCAGCCGCTTCGTTCTGAGTTCAAATTCCGCCGAGGTCGACTTTGCCTTTCATCCTTTCGGAGTCGACAAATTAAGTACCAGTTACGCACTGGGGCCAATATAATCGACTTAATCCGTTTTTCTGTCCTTGATTATCCTCTATGTGTTTATCCCCTTGTGGGTAGTAAAGAAATAAGTATTTCGTCAGCCGCTTCGTTCTGAGTTCAAATTCCGCCGAGGTCGACTTTGCCTTTCATCCTTTCGGAGTCGACAAATTAAGTACACGTTACACACTGGGATCGATGTAATCGACTTAATCCGTTTGTCTGTCCTTGTTTTTCCCCTCTGTGTTTTGCCCCTTGTGGGCAGTAAAGAAATAACAAACCTTAGCACGCCGGGCGAAATGCTTAGCAGTATTTCGTCTGTCTTTATGCTCTGAGTTGAAACTCCGCCGAGGTCGACTTTGCCTTTCATCCTTTCAGGGGTCGATAATTTAAGTACCAGTTGCGTACTGCGGCCGATCTAATTGACTGGCCCCTTCCCCACAAATTTCGCGTCTTGTGCTTATAGTAGGAAAGAATCGTTAACACGCTAGGCAAGATATTTAGTAGCATTTCATGTCTTTACGTTCTGAGTTCAAATTTCGCCTAGGTCAACTTTGCCTTTCATCCGTTCCGTATCGATTAAATAACTACACCTTATGCACTGAATTCGATGTAATTGACTTAACACCTCCTCTAAAACTTCAAGCCTTGTGCTTTTAGTAGAAGGGATTATTATTAATATTGGTCTGGTTGTTGTCGTATGTAGTGTGTATGGTTACTATTATTTTTATTTGTTTTTGTTACTGTTGGGCTGAGCTGGTAGAATCGATAGCACGCGGGGCAAAATGTGTAGCGGCATTTCGTCGGTTTTTGCGTTCTGAGTTCAAATTTCCTTAAGGTCGACATTTCCTTTCATCCTTTCGGGGTCGATAAGTACCAGCTGATCTCTAGGGTCGCTGTAAACGACTGAAACCCTTTCCTCCGAAATTGTTGGCTGTGTGCCAAAATTTAAAACCGTTATTTGTATTGTTGATATTAAGGCCGTGAGCTGGTGTAATTCTGAGGACGCCAGTGAAAATGCTTAGCATCACTGCTTACGTCTTTATCAGCTGAGTTCAAATTCCGCCGATGTCGACTACATCATTTCGGGGTCGATAAATTAAGTACATTCTCAGTTCAATTCCATGAGAGGCCGATAAAATAAACTTATAATTTGTCGGCTTCATCATTTTAGGGATGATAAATCACGTACATTCTAAGTTCAGTTCCCCCAGGGGTTGAAAAAACAAACTTTCTGACGTGTAATACGATCAATCTCACTTGATCGATGTGAAATATGTGGCCTTGCAGCATATCATCATCGTTGTTGTCTCGTCGTCGTCGTCGTCATCATTATCATCATTATTGTTGTTGTTGTTATTATCATCATTATTATTATTATTATTATGAAGGGTGGCGGTGGTGCAATGATCACTACAGAGTCGTCCAACAGACGGGTCATTCCTGCAAGTGACAGCAACTGTTTAACATAACCCCACAAGTCAGCAATGCCCGAACACTGAAAGATGGCGTTTCAGAACGATTTCTTCACTCTGTGCGCACCTCGGACAAGTCGCTCTGGCAGCACATCCATAACTGTAGAGTTTATCTCGAACCGGTAGCACCCCCTGTAGCACTGCCAGGCAAAGGACATCTGGAAATTTTCCATGATAGTTCCCGACCGGAAAATCATCCGGAAGAGACTAGACATTTCGCTCTCGTCGGCGCCCAGAATCTCCCTGAGAACATCGTCCCTCTTACCCGCCACTAATCCTCTATAAATTTCTAAAGTGGAACATCCACCGATCCTATTGCCCGACTGATAAAGGTTTGTGAGCGCCTGACAGCCTAGTGCAAGAAGGCAGGCAAGGCAGTTTTCCTTCGCCTAGTGGCTGTGGCGAAAGAGGTTGTTTGGTGGACAAGGCTAAAAAGCATGTGGGACAGATACTTTCCCTCTTTTGTTGAGCTCTTCCTTGAAAAGGAATTTGAGGGTGGAGAGGGAAGTGCTGTCCTCAAGTGAGTTTATTGAAAGGTGGGAGAGTCTCGAAAAGGGCAAGAGTTGGATGGTATCTCTCTAAGTGTTGACCTGTGAGTCGGAGAGAAGGAATTGGAGAGGGTACTTGCTTCTGGGGTTTCAGGGAAATCTAGGACAGTAGGGTTCCTCGATTACCCCTAGAGGCGTTTCTGTATCAGGAGGGACACATCTCTATCATCCTCCCCCGCCTATTTATTTTTTACCTTTGTATGCTATACATATGTCCTTTCTTTTCCAGTGTATACCGTGTATACATTTTCTTTATCATTTCATTATTATAGGTAAACCCCCACCCTTCGTGTCTGTCTCTGTATTATACCCCTCAACTTTCGCCCTTGTGGCAAATAAATGAAATCTTTATTATTATTATTATGGAGGCGGCGATCAGGCAGAATCGTTAGCACGACGGGAGAAATGGTTTTCGTCCGTCTTTATGTTCTGAGTGACTATAGTGGAAAGTACTATTGTTATTTCTATTATTATTGTTATCAAGGCGGCGAGCTAGCAGAATCGTTAGTACGCTGGACAAAATACTTATAATTATATTATTATTATCATTATTATTATTATTATTATTATTAATATTATTATTATTATTATTATGATTGTTATTATTATTATTATCATCATCATCATCATCATTGTTATTATTATTATTATTATTATTATTATTATTATTGTGGAGGCGCAATGGCCCAGTGGTTAGGGTAGCGGACTCATGGCCGGAGGATCGCGGTTTCGATTCCTAGACCGAGCGTTATGTGTGTTTATTGAGCGGAAACACCTAGAAGCTCCACGAGTTTCCGGCAGGGGGTGGTGGCGAACCCTTTTGTCCTCTTTCGCCACAACTTTCTCTCACTCTCTCTTCCTGTTTCTTGAGGAACGCTGCGATGGACTGGAAAACTGCCTGCAACAATTTATATGCGATTGGAAAATCAAAAAAGCTCGACAAATGTGTACCACACGATTTGAATAAAAATTGTAATGGTACTTTATTTGATGAATAAAATCTCCGCATTGATTAAATACATTATGATGAATTTCATGTTTCAAAACGTTGCTTACATTTTACCCAGCCTGATATATATATATATATATATATATATATATATATATATATATATAATTTCTTGCTGCACTAGTTCATTTAGCTGTTGAAATGTGAAACCACATCACTAGTCCCATACTGTATCGCTTTTGTCTCTACTTTAAACCATATCTTTGACGATAAGAGGGGAGACTGATATGCATGGGTGACTGCTGGACTTACCACAATATTGACGGCCCTAAATCCGAGCCCTCTTAAAAGAAGGTTACGATGAGTTTGGTGGTGTTCTGCCCGACTCACCCACTATAACTTCTTAAAACCCGGAAAAACCAAACATCTTATGTGCAATCCCATGGCCATTCTTGACCGAAAGGGGTTTTTAAGGTCTTATGTATAAAGATATACATAGGGCAGCTTAGCAAACAGGGAAACAAAGCTCAAAACCTATGTGTATATATTTATATATATACATATATATTTTTCTATGCATCAGCAGTTTCGTTGACTGACACTCATACTACATATGTTTATGTGTGTGTGTGTGTGTGTGTGTGTGTGTGTGTGTGTGTGTAGACAGAGAAATACGTGTGTCATATCCGTTTGTATGTGTGTATATGCTTAATATGTATCTCACACTTCTGATGCGAACATGCTTGCGTGTGAGTGTGTATATATGTGAGCTGTACGCGTGTGTACATGTATATGAGTGTCTGTGTATACTACGCTCTTTCACTCTATGCAAATTTAAGTGTGTTCTTGTATGTCTGAGATATATCGGCAATTAGATTTTACGAAGTAATGAACGCATTTTAACTAAATATACACAAGCTTCCGGTTTTTAATTCGCCTATAATATCACGTGAACTGCTAAGTACTTTTCATTTTCTAAATCTAAGTAGCTCAACATTGTTTCAATACCGGTTTTAATTGTTTGCCTTTTGTATACAGCGGTTTTCTAACATACGCATTGACTTGATTTAGCTTTAAACAAATAATTTAATGGTATATATTGTGTAGCATTTGCAAGAAGTTGTCAGCTTAATGTCCAGTATCTTTCCTTCTTTAACTTACATTTAAATAGCTTAAATGAAGCTTAAATCAGACTTAGCGTATAATAAAATATAAACGCATTCTGCCATCTACACTAAACATCTCTTTATATATTCTTTTACGCTTTTACTTGTTTCAGTCATTTGACTGCGGCCATGCAGGAGCACCACCTTTAGTCGAGTAGATCGACAGCAGGAGTTACTCTTTGTAATCCTAGTACTTATTCTTACGGTCTCTTTTGCCGAACCGCTAACTTAAGGGGACGTAAACACACCACCATCGTTTGTCAAGC
>NC_043007.1:9218950-9226450 GCF_006345805.1 Octopus sinensis
TAATATATATATATATATATATATATATATATATATATACATATATATATTGATAGATAGATATACGCATATATATATATTAATATATATATATATATATATATATATATATATATATATATATATATACATACATATATATATATATAATATTAATATATTATATATATATATTCACACACACATACATGTAAAATTCACACACATCTATACATATCTATCGCTCTTCTGTGTACGTATATATGCCTCGCTATCTTTTTTTCCCTCTCCCCCTCTTACCTTCTGTCTACCTATATCTATCTCAATCTATCTATCTATCTATCCACCTACCAATCAATCTATACCTGTGTGTGTGTGCATACATGCGTGGATGCATAAGTGTGTGAGCATTTTTGAATGGTTACACATTAAACTTTTCTTTTGATGTATATATCTCCATTACCACATCAATGTTTTTGTTTAACCAAATTCATCCCCCGTTTTCGGAGGACATTTGTGTATCAACAAAGTCACTGTCAATATATATGGTTTTATTTAAGAAACGAGCGTCTGATTTCTATGAATCGTGGCTCTTACTTTTAGCAGGTCTAACAATGACAAACTGAATCTATCTTCGTACCTACTTTTAATGATAGCCACAGACATTTCGACGTTGATGGAAAACGAACGATGCATCATCATAACGCTAGTGTAATGATTGAACTTAATAACAGAAAGCTGGTCAACGTTGTACTTAAATATGAATATCGGCGATGTTTTATGTCCTGTAGAATTAATGAAATATGAGAGATAATTTCTCGAAAGAAATGTTTTTGAATACTAAACATGGGTCAATTATAAGCAGCACTTTGTTACTTTAATGAATTTCGAAGATCACCAGACCAATATACGTAGAAATTGTGTATAAATAACCAATTTAATATAGGCGCAATAACAAAGAACAGAACACACAGCTTAATAATACTACTTCTGTTGATTCGATTCTATTCACACTCACACTTTAGCGAAACCCATCAAAACCATCCGTCTTTGTCTTCAACGAAGATATTTCTTAATGACATTTATGGACCAACTCCAAATCGTCTGAATCATCTCCGTAATCCTCTCATACACAGCCCGTTCTGGTCTGTCGATTTCACTAAAGATTTTCTACTTATTTCCAATAGTTGATTTTCGTTTCTCTTCCTAGTCCCATATAAAGCAATCAATAACAGCAAATATGATTGCTTTGAAAGGGAAAAGATAGAGAGAATGGCAAAGAAACACAAATAAGCTTATCTTCTATTCAATACTTATTATGGAAAACGTATTTAATTTGAGGTTTCTTTCTTCTTCGTTTAATTTTCTTCGCTGATCCTTTTTAACGAGATTCTTTTCGTCTTAAACATGTCTGCCTTGACGTGTAGCTAAATATTTGCCCCCTCTTAAAGTGTCGTTTGGATTTAGGTCATTTTAATAAAATTCTGATCTATAGGCGTGGATGTGTGTTAATAAAATTGCTCCCCAAACACACGGTTTCAGTCTCAGTCCCACTGCGTGGCATCCTTGAACAAGTGTCTTCTACTATAGCATAAGGCCGACAAAATGCTGTGAATGGATTTCGTCGAGGGAAACTAAAAGAATCCTGCCGTATATATGTATAAATATAAGTGAATATGTGTGTGTATGTAAGTGTGTTTTTTTGTGTCTGTGTTTGTTCCTCACTACCTCTTGACAACCGGTGATGGTGTATTTACATCGACGTAATCTAACGGTTCAGCACATGAGACCTGTAGAATAAATGTCAGGCCTTAAAAAAGCACTGGAGGCCGATTTGTTTGACGAAAACTTCTTCAAGATGGTTGAGCATGAATGGGCTAGGTTTCTATAAGAATCCTGTGGGATCCGAATAAAATAATCTTAAATAATAATATGTCCTGCTTTGTTATTTTCTTTTGTTTGTCCACTCATTCTTATAAATAAATACATACATACATACATAGTACATACATACATTCATATATATATATATATATATATATATATATATATATGGCATATGTGTGTGTATGTGTAGATGTATGTATTTATACACATGCACTTTCACGCTCTTCCAGTTGTAAGTTTAATCGTACTATTCTCAAAAATGCACCATTCTTGCAATATTATATAAGAAAACAGAAAATAAAAGATGTCTGTATTCGTCTCTATTCACAAGTGTTATGGTTATTGTGAATCCATGGACCTATCGATCTTATACAATCGGAGCATTACTCTAAAATATCGAATATAGTACTACAGTGATACATAATATAAGAAATTTGATTTCTTTAAAGGAAAATACAGGGCAGGATGCAGGGACATGATTTTTAATCGTATAAAATGAAATAAAATATGCTATGAGATTTCAATCTGACTGTAAGTAAAATAACCAAGATGGCTATAGCAGGAAATATTGAACGAGACAAGGTAGCAGTGAAAATGTATAAAGGATACCACACACAAATCTGTGAGTAAAATATTTTGATAGGTGCTAAAATGTAACACTTTCTCACAAGAGACGTCTGAAATAGAAAATAAAGAGTGAATAGCATTTAAGAACAGAATATATGGATATCCAGGTTGTTGCAATCAGGTACATGGCTTCTGGTTACTCCGTCTTAGGTAAAGCCGAGAGGATAGATATGCAAATATAGCAGAGTTAAAAGGCTAAAGAGGCTGTACAGAGTTTATTCAAAAGATAAATTAAGGAAAGGGACGGTGGGAATACGTGTCATAAAACATGAGTGAATGACAAAAAAAACTGTCGATAATCTATGCCATGTTGATGTATTCAGATAGAGAGATAAAGTGATCGCATGTGAAACGATGTAACTCAACCAGTCTACGGTAATATATGTTAAGAAAGACGTAGAAATTGCGGTAACCGAAATAATATTGAATAGTTGAACCTATGAATGCCCCATAGAATTAATGGTAAACGTATTGGGCTATTTCTGAAATCTTTATCAGAAAATCCCGAAAGCGTAATCTATATTGTGTCTGTATCAAAAGATAGTCGCTCATCTGCTAATCATTGAAAAGTGAAGAAAATTAGAATACGACGATTACTCAATGCACTTTATATACTTTATGCACGATTTGAGTGACTTAATAAACAGCACTCTCCCTCTTTCACTCTCACCTCACTATTGGTCTTACCCCCTTTTTTTCTCGCATTTTTCTTTCGCTCTCCGCCTTTCCCTCAACTAATCACGTGAAAACGTTACAAACGGGCTAGGCAACAGAGGAAAGAAACTTAGTTTAAGAAAATTACATATTTCACTGACCACCACCTCTCCCCGCCCTCCCACCCTTCCTATTCTTCAGCACCCTCCCATTCATTCCTCCCACCCATTCTCCCCTCCCCTTTAACTAATCAAACGGAAACCTTACAGACGGGCTAAGTTACGGAGTGACCAACAGAATTATCATAATGGTTTCGTGGTTGCGATAAATAAGTGGTGCATGCAAAAAAATAAAGCTAGACATGAAATAGCATTAATAGGATTTGAACACATATATGGCCTCGAATATCTGCTATGCTCTAAATACACCTGGCCCTCAGACAGTTAGGACGATGTGTGTTGTAGGTGGTCCGGTGAATGGACTGCCTGTTCGTGAAATTAACGTGCAAATGACTGAGCACTCCGCAGACACATGACAGAGAATGTAACAATTCTGGCCCTTTGAAAAATACAGATACTGCACATTTTTACTAGCTGTGTGAACTAGAACTTGACGAAAAAAAGTGTCTTACTCAAGGATACAACGCGCCGCCGGGAATTGATATCACAATATTGCGATCGATGAGTCAAATGTCCTAACCACTGAGCCACGAACCTTCAGACACGCACGCACACACACACACACACACACACACACACACCACACACACACACACACACACACAGACACGCACACACACACACACACTCACTCACACACATGCACATGGAGGCTCATGGCCTAGTGGTTAGAGCAGCGGACTCGCGGTCGAGGGATCGCGTGTTCGAATCTCAGACCGGGCGGTGTGTGTGTTTATGAGCGAAACACCTAAGCTCCACGCGGCTCCAGCAGAAGGTAATGGCGAACTTCTGCTGACTCTTTCGCCACAACTTTCTGTCACTCTTTCCTCCTGCATCTTGCAGCTCACTTGCGACGGACCGGCGTCTCGTTCAGGTGGGGAACCTATACGTCAAGGAAACCGGGAATCCGGTCCTTATGAGCCAGGCATGACTCGAGAAGTAATAAACAAACACGCGCACATGCACACACACACAGACACACACACAGCTGCAACGCACACACACACGCATACAAAATTTTATTTAATATAGACATACCGATGAAATGAACGTAGCATTAATTTAGTCATAAGAAATATATCCCAAATGAAAGATATGCGGTCTCCCCACACAGTCTTCTCCAAACCATACGAGTGTGGGATATATTTTACGGAGCTGTCTGCGCTCATGTCATTCCAATTCATGTGCACACGATCGACACAATGTTTTCCTATTGTCTCCCAAGCTGTGACTATCCTCACCCTGGAACACTCTTCGTTCATTTCTTCATATGAAACTGGCTCTCTAAAATGATCTCTTTAAGCATCTTTATGAAACCGCCAGTTTGTAACAATGCAATAATGCGCCAATCACAATGTTCCATTATAACATATATATATATGTGTGTGTGTGTGTGTGTGTGTGTGTGTGTGTGTGGTGTGTGTGTGTGTGTGTGTGTGTGTGTGTGTGTGCGCGTGTGTGTGTGTGCGTGCGTATGTGTGTGTATGTGTGTGTGTGTGTGTGTGAGTTTGTGTGTGTGTGTTTGTCCTCCCCAACATCGCTTGACAACCGATGCTGGTGTATTTACGTCCTCGTAACTGAGCGGTCCGGCAAAAGAGCAACCGATAGAACAAGTACTAGGCTTACAAAGAACAAGTCCTGGGGTCGATTTTCTCGACCAAAGGCGGTGTTCCAGCATGGCCGCAGTCAAATGACTGAAACAAGTAAAAGAGTATAGAGAGTATATTATGATTGCTAAAAGAAATACGGGGTGAACCTCGCACGCAGCAATTAACTCATATACATTCATTCAATCGACAGGTTTCTAAGAAATTTCCATCAGCTAAATTCGCTCAACAAGGCTTAGGTCAGCTTAGGATTATATAAGAGAAGGCAACTTGTTCAAGATGGCGCTTAATGATATCGAACCTGAAATCACGTGGCAACAAAACGAATTACTTAACCACAGAGTCGTTCCTGCGTATAAAAAGCTGTACAGCTAAACCTCTACACCTACATCACAAACAGCAGTTGCAACGTAAATAACTACAACGTAGGAAACAAGTATATGTCATTCAGTATTAATCTCACCACATTCCACAGATTAACAAATTCACGATTTGACTTCAACCGGTTAATGAAATACTTATCATATAAGTAATCTTGCTAATTTAATGCTACATATCCAGAGGGGGTAATAATTTATTTCTCCAGTTCGCTACAATATTTTCTTCCCCCACTTTTTTTGTTGTTGTTCATTTTACTGTTAAAATTGATTTTCTTGTTAATATAGTCATTGCTATGTTGTTATTTATTTTGTTGTTGATGTTCCTCTTGTTGTTTTTGTTGCTGCTGCTGTTGCTGTTGTTGTTGGTGGTGGTGGTGGTACTAATGTTATTGTTATTTACGTTGATACTGTAGGTGAGATGAATTTTTCTTGCTTTTTTGCATGTTTTAGCATAAATGAATTTTCCATTTCATTACATATGCATGCATGCATCTGTATGTATATATGAATTGTATGTATGCATGTATGTCTGTCTGTGTGTCTGACTAACTGTCTGTATGCATACGCATATATAAATATATGTGCATGTATACATACATATATATATATATATATATATATATATATATTATATATATATAAGCGCAAAACGTGGTTGTGTTGTAACAAGCCTGCTCCTCAACCACATGATCGCAGGTTAAGTCCTACTGCATGGCACCTTGGGCAAGTATCTTCTTCTATATCCTCGAGCAGCCCAAAGCCTTGTGAGTGGGTTTGGTAAACGGATTTCGTGGATTTGGTGAGTGGATTTAGTAGAAAGAATCTAGTCGTATATATATATTTGTGTGTTTGTGTTTGTTTCCCCACCACCGTTTGACAACCGATTTTGGTGTATTTACATCCCCGTAACTTAGTGGGTTCGCAAAAAGTTACCGATATAATAAGTAATAGGCTTACAAAGAATAAGTCCTGGGGTCGATTTGCTTCACTAAATGTGATGCACTAGCATGGCCGCAACCAAATGACTGAAACAGATAAAAGTATAAAAGAACATATATAACTTTTTACGTAGCTAGCTACTTACTTTTCTATTCATCTATATACCTGTCTGTTTGTGTGTATATCTTCGCGTATGTACTTCTACGTATATTCTTTTCTAATCTAGACACAAGGCCCGAAATTTTGGGGGTAGCGGTCCGTCCAGTCGATTACATCGACCGCAGTAAGCGACTGGTACTTAATTTATCGATCCTGCAAGGATGAAACGCAAAGTCGACCTCAGCGGAATTTGAACCCAGCACGTAAAGACGTACGAAATACCTATTTCTTTATTACCCACAAGGGGCTAAACACAGAGGGGACAAACAAGGACAGACATAGTTATTAAGTCGATTATATCGATCCCAGTGCATAACTGGTACTTATTTAATCGACCCCGAAAGGATGAAAGGCAAAGTCGACCTCGGCGGAATTTGAACTCACAATGTAACGACAGACGAAATACCGCTGAGCATTTCACCCAGCGTGCTAACGTTTCTGCCATCCAGTCGCCTTTACATATACCTATATTGAAATGTTTGTATATGTGTGTGTGAGGTGCATGTGTATGTGTATCTTTGCACAATTCTATATGCGACTTCTGTAGGTTCTTTGCAGGAGAGAAACCACATACAGCAATATATATACACTCAGAATCTCGCTTCTTAAGAGCTCCAGGCGAGATTTTTATTACGCAAGACAGTGCGTGTGTATATTGCTGTATATGTTTATACGTCTGGTCGTAGATTGTGTGTACATGTACCATTACAGGGTGAGCGCATGCTACTTCTTCGGTATATGCCTGTAAAGTTTCACTTATAATTATGCGCCTATTATCATAGTAGGATGCACAAATGGAGAATTTCTGAAATACTTTACAGATCTTCACTGTTACACTAATCTCTCGGATTAAGAGGAAACGAGATAATCTGTTTTCTTCTGCCTTTATAAGATCCAACATTTTAAAGTTTAACTCTGTTACTTAATACGACGGTAACTTTTGCTGAACCGTTGCGCTCTCGATTGGTGAAAAGAAACACAAATACGCACGCACGCACACTTATACATACATACATAAATACATACATACATACATACATACATACATACATACATACATACATACATACATACATAAATACATACATA
>NC_043007.1:9232522-9257522 GCF_006345805.1 Octopus sinensis
TGCATATACCTACGGCGCAGGCTGTGTAGTAAGAAGCTTGCTTCCCAACCACATGGGTCAGTCAACATAGACTAGTGCCTTTTACTATAGCCTCAGGCTGACCAAAGCGTTCTGAGTGAATTTGGTAGGTGGAAATTAAAAGAATTAGCAACCGATGTTGGTGTGTTTGCGTCCCTCTGACTTAGCTGTTCAACAAGGAGACCGATAGAATACTTACTAAGCTTGGCTTACAAAGAATAAGCCCTGGATCGA
Organism: Octopus sinensis; assembly: GCF_006345805.1. Taxonomy (NCBI): domain Eukaryota; kingdom Metazoa; phylum Mollusca; class Cephalopoda; order Octopoda; family Octopodidae; genus Octopus; species Octopus sinensis. The sequence goes on from NC_043007.1 coordinate 9,232,775, forward strand.
TTTCGTTGAGTATAAACCGTCTCATTTGGAATTGCAGTGCTTATAAGCACTCACGTTTATAGCGCTAGCAGAAGATAATCGACCAAGACCGTCGCCAGAACTACCAGATCACGTGATTTCAGTCTTCCTTGGCCTCTTCAGTGGTAGACGCCCGCGGCTAAATGTACCAGCAACTTCACCGTCAGCGATCTATATAGAATTCCACTGTCTATTCAGGCATTAGTGTCGCAAATAGCCAGTGAGCTCATTGAAACATAATAGCGACAGAAGCATTACCATTGCAATTTATTTTATTAAACGCCTTGATTATAATCTCATTCCCAACTTTTATTGCCTTCTGAAATCTGCTATTTTGAATATGCACGCATATAACGAACTGTTTTCGTATTAATGCCAAACCTTCTTTCCAGCTATCTGTCTTGTAATGAAAGAAACATTACAAGGAAAGGAAAATAGCTGCAATAAATTTACAATAAAGCATGGCTACTCTCTGTAAATAGCTTTCATTAACTGTTACATAAGGAGGCGTGTAATGGCCCAGTGGTTAGGGCAGCGGACTCACGGTCGCAGATCGCGGTTTCGATTCCCAGACCGAGCGTTGTGTTTGTTTATTGAGCGAAAACACCTAAAGCTCCACGAGGCTCCGGCAGGGGATGTTGTAGACCACTGTTGTACTCTTTCGTCACAACTTACTCTCACTCTTTCTTCGTGTTTCTTGCGCAACGCTACGACGGACTGGCGTCCCGTTCAGCTGAGGGAACACATACACCATAGAAACCGGGAAACCTGGCCCATGAGGCTGGCTAGGCTGGACAAGGGCGGATAAATAAAAAAATAAATAACTGTTGGATAAGCAGATGTCGTTGATGATATGTGTACTTGAGAAGGCGTGAATATAATTGACCAAAAGCTTTCTAATGCTGTCTCAATACAAACTTAGTCCAATGGCTAAAAGCATACACAAACTTTTTTTTACCTACTAATAGACATTTCTATGTATTGCTTTGTGTTCCTGAAAGTAGAGAGCGAAATAGTCGCTTACTCGATAACTCCTTCAAACGCCGTATCAAGTGTAAACTATTTGAAACTTTCTGAAGTGTATCCAGAACAACGTTATTGTGAAAAACCCCGCGGTCTTCTGAGGTCATTCAGAGGTATGATGAAGAAGTAACGACATATTCTGTGTAGCATGCTATTTTCCCTACAGATATTATTATTAATAATTTTTGGCAATTGCTTAGCTTAAAGAAGAGCAGCTAAATTTTATATACAATTTGTATAATATTATTTACGACACATTTGATACGCATTTGATTCATCTCTATGTGTAACGTACAATCGCAGATATACACTTCCATATACATGCACTCAGGCGTACATATCCGTATAAACATTTATATACGCACACACACACATACTCATACATATGGATATATGTATGTTAATTTAATCGGTTACGCTATACAGTTGTAGAGAACAAATTTATTATTCTTAAACAAGAATATTATTGAGAGTCAATTCCTTGTTTCGGCTACTTAAGCCGTCTTTGTTGTTTAAGAATAATAAATGTATGTATGTATGACTATATCTTCCAATCTATCTGTCTATCTATCTATCTATCTATCTATCTATCTATCTATCTATCTATCTATCTATCTACCTATATATCGGTCTGTTTACCTGTCTGTCTGTGTATATATATATATATAATATATATATATATATATATACACACAAAAAAAAATGTTACTCGGAGTTTCACGCTCGCGTTCGTCAGATAATTTTGTTTCTAAACAAAACTGTCAGACGAACGGGAACGTGAAACTCCGAGTAACAGGTTTTGTGATATTTTTACTGCTTTTCAATAAAGCATATTACTCTACCTCAAGTTATCGAATGTATATTATATATATATATATATATATATATATATATATATATATATATTATATATATATATATATATATATATATATATATATATATATAGTTCAAATTTAGATAAAGCAAAAGACGAAGGCAGCTGAGGGAACAACCAAGCAGGTGTATTAGTTTAACGCACGGGAAGAATGAAAAAGTCCGTGACGTTTCCAGCCTACGCTCTTCCACTGACAGGACAGAGAAAAATAATGGGGAGAGAAGGTAAAAAAAGAAGAGAGAAAACTATTTAGCTCTCATGTATATATATGAATTGATAGCGATGCCCCGCTCCACCCCGAAGTAATTTAAAACTTGCTAAGTAATTATTTTTATACTATGATTAACATTTGTTTCGTAAATCCACATGTGCGATTTTTCATTGCTAGTTTATCTTCTGCTTATGTTACGTTTTTAGTATTAACTGGGATATATATGGTATAGTGTTTTAATAATTGTTTTTAATTATCCTACGAAGAAGGGACTAAAGATTTAGTGCACCAATCCGACCGTGGCCGATGCCAGCCTCGCCTGGCACCTGTGCAGGTGGCCCGTAAAAAGCACCCACTACACTCACGGAGTGGTTGGCGTTAGGAAGGGCATCCAGCTGTAGAAACATTGCCAGATAAGACCGGAGCCTGGTGCAGCCTTCTGGCTTCCGAGATCCCCGGTCGAACCGTCCAACCCATGCTAGCATGGAGAACGGACGTTAAACGATGATGATGATGATGATGATATAGTGCAAATGTTATTCCTTAAGTCCCCTAATTTAGGTATTAATCTTAAAATAGCTTATATACAATTGGTATATAGGTATTGATTTTAAAATAGCTTATATCCACTTGGCGTAGCTCTACAGTCTAGAAAATAGTGGAAGAATCTAAGGTCGAAGTCTTTTCAAATAAGTCTACATTTATATTGTTGAGATGTGTAGAGAGGCTGCAGCAGATATTGAAGTACATCGGTTTTTTACATTTACAAACACTGGATATTATGTCATATGCCTTTCTAATAACGCCTACAGGCGAGAGTTCTTCTGTCTACACACAGCAGAATTGTAACCGAGGACGCATCATCATCAAAACCATCACCATCATCATCATCATCATCATCATCATCATCGACATCATCATCATCATCATCATCATCATCATCGACATCATCATCATCATCATCGACATCATCATCATCATCATCATCATCATCATCATCATCATCATCATCAACAGCAGCAGCAGTCGAGTGTCTTTACAGTGATGTGGTGTCGGGTTGCTAAGCTTCTCCTCCTTTTCCTTTTATCGGTTCCTTCTTTCTATTTAGATCCTTATTAGCATTAGGATTATACGTAATGGGGGCCTCATCAGCTTTAACAATTCCTAAGCCATACCAACCTCTCTGTCTTTATCCATCCTCTTTCATAGCATGTCACAAGTCTTACTGTAAATCTCTCAAGTCTCTTTGTTCTTCTATATTCTTTGTCATCCTATATTTCCTGTAGACTGCATCTAGCTCATGTATTGTGTCCTGAATGCTGCAATGTGCAGTTGTGGTTACATCTTGCCTCTTGGCTTCTATTGACCAAAAAAACCCAGAGAACCTAAGAGCTCTACAAGTATATGAAACAGAATACATTCTTCTATATTCATCGTCATCCTATATTTCCTGTAGACTGTATCTAGCTCACGTATTGTTTCCTGAATGCTGCAATGTGCAGTTCTGGTTACATCTTGCCTCTTGGCTTCCATTGACCAAAAAAAACCCAGAGAACTTAAGAGCTCTACAAGTATATGAAACAGAATACATTCTTCTATATTCATCGTCATCCTATATTTCCTGTAGACTGTATCTAGCTCACGTATTGTTTCCTGAATGCTGCAATGTGCAGTTCTGGTTACATCTTGCCTCTTGGCTTCCATTGACCAAAAAAACCCAGAGAACTCAAGAGCTCTATAAGTACATGAAACAGAATACAACGGTGAAGAAAGCCATTCATTCCAAGAGTATATGGTTGACTACATATTGCCTCAAGTGCCGTCTTAATACAGAGTTCTTCTGTATGAATAAAGGAGTGGCAGCATGTAATGTTGAAATCATAAAGTCTATATAGTCTGTGTAGAGGCTCAGTAGCCCCGTGGTTAGGGCAGCGGACTCGCGGCCGTAGGATCGCGGTTTCGATTCCCAGACCGGGCAGGCGTTGTGAGTGTTTATTTAGCGAAAACACCAAAAGCTCCACGAGGCTCCGGCAGGGGATGGTGGCGATCTCTGCTGTTCTCTTTTGCCACAACTTTCTCTCACTCTTTCTTCTGTTGGCCTGCTCGCTTAGCCAGCGGGGTGGCGTCATTGGAAGGCTAAAACAATGCGAAGCGCCTTGTGACCAGCGATGTGTAGCAACATCTGATAGCTTGGTCGGTCACGGTGATATAGGCTGTAGCGTTTGTTGCTAAAGATGTTTTATGAAATGAACCATTCGCAACAGTTAAAGACGTACATCATTTATTACATTTACAAACACTGGATTATGATGCTATAGTCTTCTCTAACTACGCCAGTTGACAACAGATCTTCTGATTATAGTGGTTACAGCTTGCCTCCTGGCTTCCATTCACCAATAAAACGGAGAATTGCAGGGCTATCCAAAAGGATGGCACTGTTGATGCATGTCTAAGTACATAAAACAGAATATAGCTGTGAAGAAAGTCATAACCGTCATAAACTTCACAACTCTCAGACATAATGCGTAGCTGATTATATATTGTCCAAAGTGTATTCCTGATACGGAGGATACCTTTATGAATAAAGGATATTAGCTGTCTTTTTCAGTGTATAGTATTTTCAGTATATAGAAAACAGTGATGTTTTCTTATTCTCTTTTACTCTTTTACTCTTATATTTGTTTCAGTCATGTTGTGGCCATGCTGGAGCACCTCCTTTAGTCGAGCGAATCGACCCCAGGACTTATTCTTTGTAAGCCTAGTACTTATTCTATCGGTCTCTTTGCCGAACCGCTAAGTTACGGGGACGTAAACACACCAGCATCGGTTGTCAAGCGATGTTGGGGGGGACAAACAGACACAAAACCACACACGCACACAAACACAAACACACAAACACATACACACATATATATACATATATACGACGGGCTTCTTTCAGTTTCCGCCCACCAAATCCACTCACAAGGCCATGTTTGGCCCGAGGCTATAGTAGAAGACACTTGCCCAAGGTGCCACGCAGTAGGACTGAACCCGGAACCATGTGGTTCGTATGCAAGTTACTTACCACACAACCACTCCTACGCCTTCTTCAACATTGTCTCATTATGGTTTACCTTATTAATGTAATGTTACCAAATACAATGTAGTCGATAGTAATATTTTCTTTGACAAATATTTTAGCAATAAAATGGTTTGTTATAATGACATTCATATAATATTGCCCAGCTTAATATGAATTCAGATTTGTCTTCGTTTCCCAGTTTTACCAATAGTAATAATATCTGTAGATTGTACAAATATATGAGAAAAAATTATTATAATAAATCAATACATTTTACATTTTGTCAAAGAAATAATTTAAAGATATAACATCAGTATTGAATATAAATAGAAGTAATATTGAATAGAAAATAATGGTATGTGTCGAGCAGGAAATGTTGGGAAAGAGGGGGACATTTTTGGTATGAAAACTTAGCATGGTTTGGGTGGGGTTTATTAGAGTTTGTTGATGTATTTTTGGTGCATTCAGATATGGATATCAGTTTGATGTAATAATAATGATTTAATTACATTCATATGAAAGTCCATATGAAAAGGAATAGGATGTGCATACGTCCTGTACGCAGGTATATCACAGATATTTAATTTATATTTACGTAATTGTACGCATATATATACATGTATATATATTGTTGGCATCCTTTTTGTCTCGGGAGACAATGGAGTTGCGCATAAAGTAGTCTAATCCGGCTTTTACATTTCATGTCCTGATACATTTCCTGCTGTGGCTGTGTAGTCCTATCCTGGACAAACACTCCCTCTGGCAGGTACCGCAAATGTAGCGAAGACTGTTCATGGCTGGTTGTAATGCCATAGTTTCTTGTTGACGTCTCTTCTTTTCTTTCCATTTCTCCACTCTCTCTCTGTCACTCCTTTGTATTCCCTCTTTTACGGTACGTCGCCATTCTCCACGGTTGCCGGCAATTGCCTCCTAACCGCTAGTGTATATATATATGTATTATACCTATATATGTGGAGGCGCGGAGCTTAGTGGTTAGGGTGTCAGCATCATGATCGTAAGATTGTGGTTTCGATTCCTGGACAGGGCGACCCGTTGTGTTCTTGAGCAAAACACTTCATTTCATATTGCTCCAGTCCACTCAGCTGGCAAAAATGAGTAACGCTGCGATGGACTGGCGTCCCGTCCAGCTGGGGAATACAAATGCCATAGAAACCGGGAAACCGGGCCCATGAGCCTGGCTAAGCTTTAAAAAACGCGCATTTATTTATTTATTATACCTATATATATATATATATATATATATATTATATATATATATATATATATATATATATATATATATGGAGAGAGAGAGAGAGGAGAGAGAGAGAGAGGAGAGAGAGAGAGAGAGAGAGAGAGAAACATATATATATATATATATATGTATATAGATATATATATATATCCAGATTTTCCAAGGCCAATAAAGAAAGTTACGATGTTTCGTATCAGAATACCTCCACTTTAATCATGCAATCGAAGGCAGGATTAACGTAATGGCTGAATATCCATATTTCAAGAGTTATTGCTCTTTCATCAGCATCGCATTAAACCCATTAACCACCCACGAACACATTGTTTCAATAGCCACTAAATTTAGTGGTACAACGCCATTGGGTATACCAATTTACATATTAAACACATTCCTGGTAACTGACTGTGTTTCGTTTTGCAACTACAATATACTGCCAAGTATTGATGTAATGTTTATCACCACAACGATATGGCTTTTCCGCAGAAATCGACTCTACCACCATTTTTAACCCTGGGAGGAGCATTCTCTTGTTGATTATAGAGGCAATCTGCACTCGATATGTACTGCAAGCAGTGGGGCAAACCTCTATCACCTTCCATCAGACGATGGGATCACCAGACAGTACGGTTTCGGGCTATTTGTGCCCATTGGCACTGGAGAACATAGGTACTCTTGAAATAGCAGTAATTCACTCCAGCTAGCAATATATAGAAAACTAAGTGACAATCAGTCGCTGATCTTCGTACAAGCGAAGTAGCTAGGTAGACAATCTTGTTGGCGCTATGTATATACAAGCTACATAGTTGGAGGTACTTTGAAATTTGAAACTTAAAACTATATTCCAACCCGAAAGCATACCAAAGATCTCTAACATATCAAATATTTGCATGAACGATCTCTTGAAATTTAAAAATCCCATCAAACCTTGTGACTCTGAAAATGGTATCTCGATTAACTTTTTGGTTAGTATTTAAGGCTCCCCACTTAGGAGGGACTGAAATGATTAACTTTTTTTTTCAATGAAATGTCCCAGTTGTTTCAGCTTTGGCATGGTATTTACTTTTCTAATGATGTTTACTCCCCAAAAACTAATGTAGGATGCAAACTTGTTTTTTTTTTCTGATATTCTGGGAAGGAAAACTTTTAAATTTCTCGGTAATTGCAGAAGAAGCTGGTTTGTGCATTACCATTGTCAGAGGTGTCAGGTTTCCCGGTTTCCTTGGCGTATAGGTTCCCCATCTGGACGGGACGCCGGTCCGTCGCAGGTGAAGTGCAAGATGTAGGTGTAAAGTGTGAGAAAAAGTTTTGGCGAAGAGACAGAAGTTCGCCATTACCTTCTGCCGGAGCCGCGTGGAGCTTAGGTTTTTCGCTCATAAACACATACATCGCCCAGTCTGAGATTCGAACCCGCGATCCCTCGACCACGAATCCACTGCTCTAACCTATTTCTTTACTACCCACATGGGGCTAAACACAGAAGGGACAAAAAAGGACAGACAAACGGCTTAAGTCGATTACATCGACCCCAGTGCGTAACTGGTACTTAATTTATCGATCCCGAAAGGATCAAAGGCAAAGTCGACCTCGACGGAATTTGAACTCAGAACGTAACGGTAGACGAAATACGGCTACGCATTTCGCCCGGCGTGCTATCGATTCTACCAGCTCGCCGCCTTCCACTGCTCTAACCACACATAAAAAATAATTGTTAATAATTAAAGCTGGAGGGTTTTGAACACTTGATTTCAACACTTGAACAATGATTAGACAGAAGTAACCAAATCAAACATAGCTTTCCGTGTGACATTCAGGAATAAGAATGAAAGACAGAAAAAATATCCTGTGAAGGAAATGACTTAATAATGATAAATGCGCGTAATTTTCATGGAGGAATATTACAAACATGGGCAAGCAAAGAAAGAAAAACGTAAAAAAGTGAAAACACATGATCTCTGGAAAACGTTTTCACGATATAACTGGGTACATTAGCAAAAACGATAATAAATACGTTATATATGAATTTTTGTGGGAATTCAGCAAATATTTTGGACAGATTATGCATTGTCCAGATACGAAATGAGAATATTTTAGCTCATTCATCAAATAACATTCGTTGCAAATTATTTTGGAATTAGGCAGTACCTGCGCAACGTATATCATTCCATAATTTTTGCATCTGATAGTTTTTAAAATACACATTTATCAATATTGCGCCATAGGTCATAGATGCTGACCTGTATGAACAAATTGATATCGTGGTATATGGGTAACGCAAGCACACAAACACACATACTCACACATTTATACATACATACATACATAAATATATATATATATAATGTGGAGTATATTTGGGCGTTTTAGTGTCTTGGTTTGTGTAAGTGCTTGAATGCGTTGAATGCATAAATAAATGCATTTTTCTCTCTAGGTTCGGTTAGACTAATGCAGATTTTTATATCCTCCGAAAACATGAATAAATTATAGCATAAATGCAATTGAAATAACACAAAAGAAGCAGTAAATGCAGCTGCACTGGCATAGGTGCATGCTTAAGCATGGCAGCAAAATGTGCAACTGGGTAATTTTGATGCACCGTTTATATTATTCACTGAATCCCATTTACATTTTGGTGACAATTATTTAGATGTTACTATTCGAAATTGGAACTACCACTTGGATTGGATATATATATATATGTATATATATATATATATATAATATATATATATATATTATATATATATATATATATATATATATATATATATATATATATATTCTCGTATAAAACATCCCGATTGTCAACTTAAGCGCATTGGCATTGTATATATATGCTCCAATCCTTTAGTAATTATATATCTGTGGATGTATATGCTCACATATGTGAAAACAGGAGGGATTTTGTAAAAAAAAAAAACATTTTGTAAAAGACATTTCAGTGCCGGTTCCAGTCATTGAGACTTTTTCAACTCTAAGTATGGAAAAAATTCAATTTTTGGAAAAATCAAAATGAAAAGAATTTTTAGAAGAATATTTGCATAATATTGAAATACAAGGGGCAGTTTCCTTGTTTCTGCCTGTCTCTGTCTCTCTTGTTTACTATTGTGGGTTTGAGGTCGTTGGGAATTCTTGGCAGAGAAGAAGAAGAAGAAGAAGAAGAAGAAGAAGAAGAAGAAGAAGAAGAAGAAGAAGAAGAAGAAGAAGAAGAAGAAGAAGAAGAAGAAGAAGAAGAAGAAGAAGAAGAAGGGTGTGGCGGGGCAGGAGAAGAATGCGGGAGTGCCATGATCGTAGTAGGATGTTAAAGGGTCCAGTGCCCTGAAAATGGCTTGTTGTGAAAGGTAGTAGTGATTGAATTCGTGAGACATCTCTTTTAAATTTATTTTTTATAATATTTGCATGGGTGTTATTCTAAATAGCAAGAGTAGTAAAGTAAGGAAGGAGGTGGCGGAGAAGGAAAAGACGAACAAGTAGGAGAAAGAGAAGGGAGAATAATAAGGGAATGCGAGTGGTATGGTAGTAGTAGGATGTTAAATGGTCGAGACCTAAAAGTGGTTCTTTGTGCATTATAGCAGTGATTGAGACTGTTTTCTAATTAATTCTTGGGTATCTCTTGTATGTATCAATTTAAATATTTGCGTTTGTGTTATTCTAAGATCGTTTGTAGTAGATGTGTTGAAAAGTGGTCTATATGTTGTAATAAAGAGAGTTTCTTTACTAATTCGTTGGCTACACGTTGTATCGTCCCTGAATTGGTAGAGGGGGAAAATTCTGAAGCTTGAATTTTTGTTATTGGTGCAAATGTCGATGTGTTGGCTGAATGCTATATTTTTGTTTTTCGGAATTTTGATCTGGGATCTGTGCAGAGCCATCCTTTGACGTAGACTGTTTTTTATTTGGCCTATATATTGCTCTCGACACCCAGAGCAGGTAACGCGTATAGCTGGTTCTCCAAGACTCATGTGAAGCTGCTTTTCACTGTGAAACGTATTCTGTTTGAAGGAGAATTCTGATTCCTCAATTAAATTGACGTATACCCACAGTTGGGTCTTCCGCATTTTTTTACTGATGGCGTCTGTGTTTTTGTAGAGCGTATTCGGGCTTCTTTTAGGAAACTTTTCATAGATTTAGGTTGTCTCTTGCTTTTTATCATGGTGTGTGCATGGAGGATTAAGTTCATTCTGTAGTCCTTTTTTAGCAGCGGAATGTTTTGAAGGATACTGTCGAAAACTTCGTTGTATAAACTGTCGTGTGTGGAGATGTAAGACCTTTTGATTGTAAACCCTTTAAGTTATGATATCTGACCTCGTAGATGTTGAGTTGTAGGGCTAAGTATAGTATTTTCTTCTGCAGTGATTCAATCATATTTCTTTTGTAAAATGTTTTAAATTCATCATATTTTTTTAAGAAGTATATCAGGTTATATTTGTAGATACGGCTGTCTGGTAAGAAATTTAGTTCCGGGTTCAGTCACACTTCGTGGCGTCTTGGACAACTGCATTTTACTACAGCCATGGGTGGACTAAAGCCTTTTTAGGGGATTTGAATGGCGAAACTGAGATAAACACGTCGTGTTATATATATATATATATATACCTGTATATATATGTGTGTGTGACTTTGTTTCTCAGTTTATCCCACGTCACTGCTTAACACCCGGTGGTGTTCTCACGTCTCCATAACCTATCGGTTTGGCAACACAGCCCAATAGAATAAATACTAGGCTTTACAAAAAAACCTCACAAAAAATTAAGAATTACTGGGGCGGGCTCGCACGACGGAAATTCTATAAGGCGTTGTCCCACCAGTTTTATATGTCTGCGTTAATTCGTACCAAAATTTCTAGAATTAATCGCTCTTTAACATTTGGAAAATATATCTCACACTATATATCCACCATGGCGTTATTGCACAAATTTAACTACATTTTCTTTACCAAATTATGACTGCAAGAATTAAAAGATAAAATATGAAAGACTAGCAATATCGCCCGGCGTTGCTCGGGTTTGTAAGGGAAATAACTATAAAGCATTTTTAGAGAGTTATAGCAAAACAATAGCAAAAAAATGCATTAAAAATGGAAAAAAAATGATGGTAATTTTTTTTTAAATCGTTGACTCATCGTAGACATTTTTAGAGAGTTACTCCCCTAATATAATAGTGAAAAAATGCATTAAAATGGAAAAAATGATGGTAAATTATTTTAAAAATCGTAGACTCATCGTAGACGCGCGCTAATACCCAGAAGGGCTCGATATGAATCACGACTATAAGATACCCGGTTTTAGTTAAACTGCACCGCAAAATGTGGGAGTAGTTAGGAATCTAAATCGTAGGAGACAGACACACAACTTCACTTTTATATATAAAGATATAACTCTTGCGCTATGGAAATCAAGATTCGCTTGCTTTAGACATTTCTTTTTGTCTACATCACTGCTACATATTGACTAAGCTTCCTTTCTTTCATTTGTATTATTATTCGTGAACCGGTGAAGCTTTATCTGACATTGTATTTTTTTTCCAAGAGGATCCTCTGCCGCATCCATTATTGTTTGTTTCAACTTATTTATTCCAAATCATCTTTGGAAAATTGAACTTACATATATCTGCGTTAATACATACCAAATTTTCTATAACTAACCGCGATTTGATATTTGGAAAATAGTTCTTGTACTATATATTCACCTTCATTTCATCGTCGACTGCACAAATTTACCTACATTATCAACAAGCGTAAATAAATAATTAGCAAACATATCTTATAGCTTATATAATTAATTTGAAGTCATTGCAATCTATAATATATTCAATTTATTGTGTGCATTTCACTGAAAATATACTTTAGGCATGTAATGCGTTATGCATATAACATTTTCACTAGGAAAATGAACCAAATTCCTCCATGCTCTTCCTTGCAAAAGAAAATATATATATATATATATATGTAGGTACGTATGTATGTACGGATATATATGTATGTATCCATCCATCTATTTCTCTCTCTATTTATCTATCTATTAATCTATCTATCTCTATCTTAGCGTGTGTATGTACTTGTGTCTGTGTGTCTTAATTTGTGCTGGATGAATGAGAGATGTCTCAATAAACATGCTAGATTATATGATTATTTTTTGAAACGGAATGCTCGACTCACTTTCACTCCTTCGAGATCATCAGGTGAGAACTGTCACAGCTTAGTACAGGAGTGGAGTGTTAATATTCAGTATTCGTGATTTCTAGCACCTACGTTAGTTCATTTGTTCACTGTGGTGCTCACTAGAAGTTTGAAGAATGACTTTCATAAAGCAAACTTTGAAAATAAATACGTAAGCGCCTTTCATTTTCAAATATATTACAATCATAAAACACATGCAATTTTCCTCAAGTTTAAAATGTGACATGATATTCTATCTTCCTTCTTCTTACCTAAACTGGAGTGTTGTATCTTTGTTAGAAACCACCTCTTTCCTCAAAGGAAGAATAAAAACATAATCAAAAAGGGGAACATACATCCATACTTACATACATACACAGATATGTATATATATATATATATATATTATATATATATATATTCTTAACTCCTTTGTGCATATATCTTTGCACAAGCCATGGAAACATCGTGTGACATGTATTATTATCAGTGTTTATGTATATTTATATAAATCTCTGTTCTGCTGCCTAGTTCCTTTTCCGATCTGTTGGTATATATATATATATATTATATATATATATATATATTATATATATATATATATATAGATATATATATATATATACATATATATATATGATATATATACAGATATATCTATGTATATATATATATATATATGGTGGGGGTATTATAATCATGCTTATGCTAAAATAATAGCTATATTGTAAGAGGGAAATATGAACGTGTCAAAATATACTTAGGTTTATGCAATGCATTAAAAATATCATAAAAATAGTTAGGCGTAGTTTTAGTTTATATCGCTATCAGAAGTGGAAACAACAACAACACACACACACACAACACACACACACACACATACATACACACACACACTTACACAAATACATACACACACACACGCATATAATTTTAATGATAAATTGCTAAACTACATCGAAAACAAGGAAACCCTAGAGAAGAGATAGCAACTGAGCAAGCTCGTGAATTATATCAAATGTAGAAACTGTTGCGGCAAATCACACACGCATAACCGCATACTTATATTTATATAAAAACCAAACACATATATATACACACACACAATTTTTGCTATGTATAGTTTTTTTATTTTTTAAGTTTTTTTTATATTTTTGAATTTCTTTTAGCAAAATGATATTGTATTTGAATGTAATTAGAAAATTTTGTTTGTTGTTTATTTTTTTTTATTTTCATTTATTGATTTTTTATTAACATTTTCATTTTACAAGATATTTCAGTAAATGTTTGAATTTTAGTAAAGAAATTCAGCTCACATACACACACCCACACACACACAAACACATCCGTATATATATGTACAGACACAGACACGCACATCTATATATCTACATCTATATATATATATATATATATATATATATATATATGCTTGTGTACGTGCGTTCAGTGTGTGTTTGTGTGTACGAGTATGCATACACAAACATAAATGCATTTATACATAAGCACACACACACACCACACACACACACACACACACACACACACACACACACACACATATATATATATATGTAAACGTATATTAAAATTAAAAAAGTGAAATTTGAAAAAATATAAAAAATAAGAGAAGGGAAGATATAAATTTGATATAATTTAAAAACAAAGCAAATATTTATATTTCTTTATGCTTTGTAACGAAATAGATTGCTTGAAATGTATAGAAATTGTTCAATGTAGTGTACTGAATAGAAATTAAATGAAGAAATGCTATTTAATAACAAAATAAAGCAAACACACACCAACATAAAAATTATAAGACAAAAACCAACAATGATTTTTTTAAAAATGTGTTGCAAATATAACCATAATACCACAAAAACAGTTTTCTGCAAAAATGTCAAGAACGACAACAGGCCTTGCTAGGTGATAAGTTTACTTGACAATTACAAAGATCTGGGTTCAATTCTACTATGAGCTACCTTATGTTTTTAGACTTATACTATAGCCACGCGCCGGCCAAAACCATGTGAGTGGTTTCGGTAGGCGTAAACTGAAAGAAGCTCGACATGTATATATATATATATATATATAATATATATATATATAATATATATATATATATATTATATATATATATATATATACGGCGTGTATATGTGTGAGTGTTTGTGTGTATGTGTTTGTGTGTGTGTGTATGCCACATCACTGCTTGTCAATCGTTGTTGGTGTGTTTACGTCCCCGCAAATCAGCAAAAGAGTCCGATACGATAAGTTTCCAGTTCCCTTATGATACGTTCTACCTTCAATTTCTGTCATCCATTCTCTTCTCATAGTAGCAATAGCTTGATCAACTGCGCTCAGTTTGTATCTTTACTGAACCATTGCCAAGCGAGAGGCCTTCCCATAAAGGTTCAGCTTTATTTTGCTGTTGTAGTTGTTGCTGCTGATGCTGTTTTTCTTGCTACGGTTCCTATTCACTTCATTGTTTCTACGATTTCTACACGATGGTTCTCCAGCTGGCCGCAGACTAAAGACTGAAGGAAGTAAAAATGGGACATACTCCTACATCAATTGGTTGTTGTAGCAGTAGTAGTAGTAGTAGTAGTAGTAGTAGTATTAGTAGTAGTAGTAGTAGTAGTAGTAGTAGTGGCGGCAGCAGCAGCAGCAGCAGCAGCAGCAACAGCAGCAATATTACTACAACAAATTATGCTGTTAAGGATAATAATAATAATATCTCTAATTTTGGCATAAAACCAGCATGTTTTAGAGGTAGGAGCAACTCGGCAACTTCGACCCCAGTATTTTACTGGAATTAATTTTCAGAATTCCAAGCGAATGAAAAGCAAATTTGACCTCGCCAAGCTTTCACAGCAATATGTAAAATTCTGTCTAACGATTCCGATTGTGCTAACGATTCCGATATCACATTGCGATGCAATTAAGAATATTAATAAGTTTATTTCTAATGCAGGCAAAAGACTACAGAATTTGTAATGATGCAATACTCGATTAGATGCTTTCGTCTAGGAAATTACGAATGATTTATATTTGGTTGTCCGGAAAGTTCTTGCCGATTTATAGTAGCTTACCTTTCGACTTATTTTAGAACATGGTTGAGTCCATTAAAATAAGATTTGACTACACATCCATTTAGAGCACAGTTCAAGCTATCTTTTAGTGGAAGAAGATTTATGTTCCTATAACCTGTGTTAATTCTTTAACCCTTTAAAATGGAAGATAAGAAAGTTCATTTTCGTCACTTGATCCTTTGGGAACCAGACAAAAATTGCTGCAACTCGGCTGGGATGTGTTACCCCACCGTCCATATTCACCAGATATTGCTCCTTCGGATTTCCACTTATTCAGGTCTCTGCAGAATAGTCTTAATGGTAAAAAATTCAATTCCTTGGATGACGTAAAAAGATACCTTGATGAATTCTTTGCCATGAAACCACCTCAGTTCTGGGAAGAGGGTATTTATCCCTTCACCATTATATCACTTCACCGATTCAACCATAAGAAATATTTTCTATCAAAGTACCAAAATGAGATGAAACTGTACTTCAAAGGGTTAACTTGCCATATTTTGTGCATAAAAATAAGTTAAGGGTACGTGAGTCTGTGAAGGGTACTTAGCTGTGGTACTTAGCTATGAATGGTACTTAGCTATGAATGCCTGCGATCTGAGAGGACATACAAGTTAAGTACTGTTACAATATTATTGCTACTCATAAACTAATTTATGAGAAGCTTAGAGGCTATATTACAAAAAATTACAATAACAACAAATCAATGAAATCAATAGGAACAGTAGCAAGAAAAACAACAGCAACATCAACTACAACAGCATTAATAATAATAATAATAATAATAATAATAATATAATAATAATAATAATAATATAATAATATAATAATAATAATAATAATAATAGGCAGTGGCTCTCATGGCTTCTGATCTTAACTGATTGGAAGTGTTATCATGTATATTGTTTTGTCTTGGTATAAAAGATGGGCTACAGCAAATATTCTGCTCAATACCACAGATTTGCTTGTCAGTTGTTTGACCTTAACCAGTTGAGCATGTCCCTTAGTGGCTGACGATATGTGCATCTCTGATCACGAGCAGAAGTAGTGGGGGAGCATCATAGCCATGTGTTGAGAGGGATTCTTTGGGGTTTGAATAATTCACCTCTGGAAACATGGGTGGTTCTTTCAACATCCTTAAACAATCCTTATTCAGGGACCTTTTGAGCAGGATGGGCTACTCAACCTGAAGAAAATTCTAACTGGGCCCCACCTGCAAGGTCATGTGCTGTTTATCTTGATATGAGATCACCATGTCGCGCACATATGGTTGTGATGCATGTGCCTGGTGTACCTTTATCAGATGGGTAGTCATGATGGGTATATTGGGCTTCGTATATTTTACCCCAGTGTCACTTTGATGGCATGAACTGCTCTCTCACTCAATAATAATAATAATAACAATGATGATGTTGATAATAATAATGATAATTGAAAATGCAGCAAACAACTCCCCCCACCAGCACAAAGGTGCAAGAAATAACGTAATAGAAAGTTGCTTGAAACTATCGGATGTCGAAAAATACTAGTGGTGATGACTTAGGTGATGAACGTGAGTTTACCTCAGTTTAGAAGAGACAGGAGTTTCTGAAGAAACTCTGGTCGTAACAGCTAAAATAAAACTGAATCGTTATGGGAAGGCCTCTCGCTCGGCAGTGGTTCAGTAAATATACATACTGACCACAGTTGATCAAGCTAATGCTACTATGAGAAGAAAGTGGATGACAGAAATTGAAGGTAGAAGAGATCACAAGGGAACTGGAAAAGAAAGACCAGGCTGTCGGAAAGACAAACAACCACATAAGAGATGCAGCTCAAACCAAAGAATATCTAAAGAAAAAGTAATAATAGCGCTACCAACAAGGAGGGAGCAACTGGCACAAACGACTTAAGTGATTTATGTAAGGAAGAACAGAATATTGTATATGACCTGCAGGAAGTAATAAGTATAGAAATTAGATAAATATTGCCAGCATTAAAAGGTACCAACAGAAGGAAACTGCTAGAAATGATTAGGGAATTTGCTAGTCATGACTAGGAAAGTAGACTCAATAGGAAAGATATATATAAAATTATAGGTGACACTAACTTTTTGATCTATGATAGAGGGGTAGTATCCAGAAGATTAGATACCTCAGAGGGAAAGGTCATAAAGAAGTAAATGTGGAAAGGCAGACTACAAAATAGAGTGAAGGCTTTAGGGCAAGACCTGAGTAGAAAAGAAACCTGGAAACTGAAGAAGTTGGGAAACACACCATGCAAACCTTCCCCTGAGAAAAGATATTTAGTCAAAGAGAAAGGGTTTGGGACAGTAACAGAAAAGTTGAAACAGTGTATTGTAGCAGTAGCAGGTGAGCTCTCCAGATATCAGAAAAGACTAGATCCGTATAAACAAAGTAGAGTATTTGAGACAGACCAGAGGAGACGTCGTTAAAACCAAATATATAGGGGAGAACAAAGTACTGAAGATGAGAAACTTAATGCAGAAGAAGCGAGAAAGTTCTCAAGAAATATATTTGGGGATAAGCCAGTCAATCTTAATGGAGATGCAGTATGGTTAAAGAAAGAAAGGGAAGAATGAGTGAGAAGCAATCAGCTCTAAGACTAAGTAGTGCATTAATGAGTAGTGTTAAGAAAAATGCAGAATTGGAAGGGCCTAGGACCAAATTTAGGTCAAGGGTACTGGCTAAAGAAATTTAGTAGTTTACAAGGGAGGCTAAAAGAACAACTTCAGGATTGTCTTAGATGGATGAATAACACCAGATTTGATGACTAGAAGGAGGAAAATACTCATTATGAAAGATGAGAGTATAGGTAATACAGCTAGCAACTATAGACCAACCACTTGCTTACCATTTGTGTGAAAGCTGTTAACAAAAATGCTTTCAGAAAGCATTTAGAAGCACATTGACAACCAGAATTTACTGCCAGAAGGACGGAAAGGTTGCAATTTTTGTCTGGTTCCCAAAGCATCAAGTGCCTAAAATGAACTTTCTTATCTTCCATTTTAAAGGGTTACAGAAATAACACAGGTTATAGGAACATGAACCTTCTTCCACGAAAAGATAGCTTGAACTGTGCTCTGAATGGAGGAGTAGTCAAATCCTATTTTATGGACTCAACCATGTTCTAAAATAAATCGAAAGGTAAGCTACTATAAATAGGCACGAACTATTTATAGATGTCTGATCGTGCATCCGACATACTGTTAAACAACAGTAATGTATTGGGAAAAGAACACAACTTTCTAGACTGATATGAATTCAATACATAAAGATAATGTCTCAAGAAATTATGGTTTATATTGAGAAATGAACACAAGATACTAGAGTGATATGAATTCAATACATAAATATAAGTCTCAAGAAATAATGGTTTATAGTGAGGGACTATCACGTAATATACTAGAATGATATGAATTCAATACATAAACGGCACGGCCATAATGAATCGAGAAATAATTAATGACTTCAAATATTAGCACAAGGCCAGTAATTTCTGGGCGAGTAAGGATGTTTCGATTGTACTTATTTTATTGACCCGGAAAAGATAAAAGGCAAAATCGACATTGGTGGCGTTTGAACTCAGAACGTGAAGTAGGACGAAATGTTACTAAGCATTTTGCTCGGCGTGTCTGCAGAAATAATTATTAAAATAAATAGATAATACCTATTTTATAGAGTTATTTCAGAAGAGAAAAATAAATAAATAAATAAATAAATAAATAAAATAAAAAAAATGAAATATACCACATTTATTTTTGTATGAATTTCGTTCGCATTATTCATGTATATTTATTTATTAACACCTTTCAATATTTTGAATAAATATTTAAAATGAAATTAATAATAAAATCAAATCACGTAAATAAACGAAATTTATCAAGCATTCATTGAATAAATATAAAACACTTAAACAAAAAAGTCTCGGATAATTGTTAATTACATGGAGACATTTTATCTACAGACAGTTGATTTATTTCTTGTTAATTAGTTTCGTTCCCCACCACCACTACCACCACCACCACCACCACCGTTGCTATCTCTACGCCGCCTCTCACTATCTCTAACTACACCTCTCTTGCTATCTCTAGCTGGCCTTCTCTTACTATCTCTACCTACATCTCTCTTACTATCTTCAGCTGCTCCCTCTCTGACTATTCTTCTCGTGCTATCTTTAACTCCTTCCCCCTTTCTCTCTCTCTCTCTCTCTCTCTCTGTCTCTCTTTCTCTCAATCTCTACGCCTCTCACTCGCTGTCGCTATATGACTTCTAGACAACATATATACACAGACAAGCAACATCGCATAAAACACGAACACTGACACGCACAACGCATATTCGCATACATAAACGCAAGTGGGTACGTACACGTATACTTGTGTGTGTATGTCCGTATATATGCCTTCATATATAATAAACACATCTTTCATTCCTTTACTTTCTTCTCTATATATAACCATATGTGTGCGTGTTGCGTATGCGCGCGTGTGTGTATATGCATGTATATATATATATATATACATGTATACATATATATATATATATGTATATATATATATATATATATGTATATATATATATATATACATGTATGTATACATATACGTATATATATGTATACATATATGCATATATATGTATATATATATATATATATATATATGTATATATAACATATACATGTACATATACACACACAACCACACACACACATACACACACATATATATGTATATATATATATATATAATATATATATATATATATATATATATATATATATTTATATATATATCTTTGACACTATATTATATTGTCTATAGAATCCAACCATATGTGAGGAAGAGATATGAACATCTGATAATACCGCTAGAAATAATTATACATTTTTCGAGAATTTAGAAACGACGAATAACAATAATAAAACTAGTAATAAAAAAAATATAATGAATGTGACAGAAAACTAAGAAATCGAATCAAAAATTTACAAAAAGAAATAAAAACGTGATTTAAAATTAATAAAATATTTAAAGGAATCCCAATAAATCTTCGTTGTACGCTTTATGTTTTCCAACTAATCATGTTTTTGTAACTTAGATTGTGTCGCTTAGATTAAAAAGTGAAACAAGAAGCATTATAATGGATCGAATGTATGTATATCAATCTATGTAACCGAAACACAACCGACTAGCTTTCAGAATTTAATTCATCCTCATGTAGCTACATATGTTTCCCGTCACGTCTTACCAACAATTTAGAGCTGAAATAAGGAATTTTTAGCTACTAATAAGTCAGCTTTATGGAGGCGGATAGCTTAGTTTTCAGAGTTTGGGACTCCTTGTCGTAAGGTTGTTGCATTGATTACTGCACCGCGGGATGCGTTCTCTTCTTCAGTAAAATTCTTCGTCTTCCCTTTGCTCTAGACCTTTTAGCTGATGAGTAATCCTGCGATAGACCGGCGTCCCGTTCAGAGAGGAATATATAAACATCAGAGAAAGTGGAAATATACCGACAAATGTTAAATACAACAACACAGGGCAACGGCGCATCTCCATATACGTAACTGACCTAAGCAACTATAAATTACTTATAGAATGTAACCTTTAAACTGTTTGCACCAACCATATTTGTTATTTAGTTTTGTTTAATCAGAAAGAAAGACAGATAAGGAGTGAGGGCGGGAGTGTGAGTGAGAGAGAGAGAGAGACAGAGAGAGAGAGACAGAGAGAGAGAGAGACAGATGGAGCAATTTGGACATACCAAATATCTCGCCTTACTCTCTCTGATGAGCCATCTCTCTGAAGATGTAAAATACGAAAATAAAAGAGAAATATTCTGTTGTGTCTGGGGAGAGACATTTTCTTTTTGTGCCTTATAATTTAACACAGTCAGCGGTAAAATTTCCACTTATTCCTTATTTTTAAATTATAAGGCACAAAAAGAATATGCTTCAACACACGAACTCACATAAGGAATCTTGCCAACCAAATCCAAAAACGCAATAAGAGAAATAAACAGACAGCTAGACAGATAGAAGACGTCTTTGATCTACCTCATATATATGCTACATCAATAGCCTCACAATATGGTAACGTAGCATTATATATGTGGGATATTGTATTTGTAATTGTAGTGATACTGATAGTTGTCTCACTCGCTGGAAATAGTAACTACTTCACCCCCAAAGCTCAGGTAACTTTCTTAAATGAATGATATATGGGTAATGGAATTTCGCATATACGTAAGATGGTACTGTTAAAACTATGACAAGTTTCTGCTGAGTAAAATCGTTTCTTTCTGATCTACATTTAAACTATTCCCATCGATTCACCAAGAAAAAACAGTAAAATCATTGGAAAGCAAAGAATATCTATCCAAAAGGGAGTTTTTCAACCCAGTATTTTATATAATAAGATTCTATGACTGTTTACAATGAATGTTCTTCGAGAACAATGCTGAGGAGAGCGTAACAATTGGGCAGGCGGTTTTGTTCGAATGCCTGACATTCAATTCCCCATGCGACTATTTTACAGCGAAATGGTGGAAACCAATTGTATGCAGGGTGTACAGAAAAAGCGTTTGAATGCCGCAATCAGAGCCTCACTGACGAGCTTTGAAATCAAACTCAACACATGGGAAACACAAAAACAATCCCGCTCTGTTTGGCAAAGGCGCAGCAACAGTGGTCTTACAGTGGCCATACCTCTTACGAACCAAACAAGATTACAGGGGTACAAAGTAAACACAAACTACGCGTGTTCAGAACCAACTCCTTGCCTTCAATCCCAACAGAATACCAGTGCCCTACATGTAGCAGAGCCTTCCAAGTAGACATCAGCTTCAATGGCTGGACCGAACGAGCCCCGTTTTCGCCCACGCGAAAACGTTGGTCATCGTCGAAAATGAAGGAAGCACTAATAGTAAAAAAAAAAAAAGCAAGGCAATCAGAAATTAGATTATCCATTGTTTCTTGATACTCGTTCCAACATATTCGGAATTTTCTTTCTGTATTTCGTTGCAAAGTGCCTTTTTCAATATTTTTTCTCTCTAGTTTCTGGTCTGAGCATTTGATCCGATTGGAAGCTTTTCTATCTTTCCAGAGTGTCTAAGCAATCTACAGCCGATGTACAGCTATTATTTTTGTCGGCTCCCAATTTATTAATACTTGAAAGTTAGATTTCATATTTCATACCCTGAGATATTTTCATTCATAAATAATGAATTAATTTTCTGTCGTTGAAGATAATCTCTCCACATTTGATGATTTTTTTTATTTTAGTCTAACGATATTTCCACCCAAAACATATAGCATTACAAATCGACAGAAATAAATTAGCCAATAACTAATATTGTAGGTTGGCATCTAACTCTCTAGAAATATCAATCTAATTTCATTCTAATCCCAATCGACCGTCTGCAAAAAGACGGAAAATTATAGAAACTGACATATTGATTTCAAATTTTGGCACAAATCTAGCAACTTAGAGGAGGGGATAAGTTGTTCAACTCGTGCTTATTTTATCGACCCCCGAAAGGATGAAAGGCAAAGTCGACCTTGGCGGGATTTGAACTTAGAATGTAAAGACGGATAAAATACCTATTTCTTTACTGCTCACAAGGAGCTAACACAGAGAGGAGAAACAAGGACAGACAAACGGATTAAGTCGATTATATCGACCTCAGTGCGTAACTGGTACATAATTTATCGACCCCGAAAGGATGAAAGGTAAAGTCGACCTCGGAGGAATTTGAGCTCAGAACGTAGCGGCAAACGAAATACCTATTTCTTTACTGCCCACAAGGAGCTAAACACAAAGAGGAGAAACAAGGACAGACAAACGGATTAAGTCGATTATATCGACCTCAGTGCGTAACTTGTAGTTAAGTTATCGACCAAGAAAGGATGAAAGGCAAAGTCGACCTCGGCGGAATTTGAACTCAGAACGTAACGGCAAGACGAAATATCGCTAAGCATTTCGCCCGGTCAGGTCACCACATAAAAAGGACACTCTAATGCTCCACATAGCCTAACGCTTTTATAATTAGCGATAACTTTTCTTCTTGGTGACTGCTGTGAAATTTGCCTTAGAAGTTGTAATATGTAACAAACATATTTGAACTAAACTAAAATTCGTTTATTCTCTCATCATTACTTGCCGCTGATACATTATATCTATTCCGACCTAGCGGTCCGCGAGCGAAATGCTGTTTTAAGACAAAGTTACGGCTTTAGAATACACACAAGTTTTCTTCCTTTGGTGTCTGTTACTGAGGAAGCTTTATTTGGCATCTGTTACTGGAAGTTCTCTAAGGAGTGTTATTGAACAGATATGGTGCTTTTAAATCTTTTAGCAAACGCAAGATATTTTCTCCACGGTGAGTTCTGTGAGCTTACCTTTAGAAGGAGAAATATATCATAAACAGTATATTAACTCATCTAAATTTTATACACTCACTCACTCACTTACTCACACGCATGCATATACACACATACACGCTCACACACCGGTGTTGGTGTATTCAGAGGTCCCTGTGACCATGCGGTGTAGCAAAACTGATTAAGAATAAGGCTTTAAGGAATAAGTGCTCAAGCATGGATCCAGTCTAGCTTACGCACACACACACACACACACACACACACACATATATATATATATATATATGATAGATCGTTAGCCACTACACAGATTTTTTTCTCTCCTTGTTTTTTTTATGTGTCCCTTTCTGTAGAAGAGCGTAGGCTCGAAACGTAAAAGACTTTTTCTATTCCTGAGCGTTATACTAATACATACGTTTGTTTTGTACACCACCTGTCTTCGTCTTTTGTGTTTTTCGTAAACTCTCCCTATATATATATATATATATTATATATATATATATATTATGACGGAGGTATTCCTCGTTGTTTCGATTCACCGACGATTTATAATCAGTGTTGCTTCCTCGTGATTTCTGGTAGTAGTATGAGAGAGAATGAGGATGAGAATCGAACTTCGAACAACATGCTTGTGAACCAAGTACTTTTTCAACGAACAGCGATATTGATTCTACGGAG
>NC_043007.1:9265022-9287522 GCF_006345805.1 Octopus sinensis
GTAAAATGGCATTTTGTTTTCTTCCACCTATTTGTATAAGTTAACAAGATATTTCTGTAAAAGTTGAGCTTGCGCTACTGTGGTGCCGTCGACGTAGCTAGTAAGAGTGGTTAACTGAATAATTGATGGCATGTCTAATAGCGACGGCCCGAAGAGAAGTTCCTTAAGGCACACTATTCGGTAGTAATTTATACTTCCAAAGGGATCCATTGGTTGCTGCACCCGGGCTTCTGTGTTTTTAAAAGTATCCTAGTTTCCGAACTACGCTGAGTATCCGTACCTTGAGATATATCTTCCTGTGTCCAACCTTCTCAAATGCCTTTGCAAAATCGAGACATACTATATGTACGTTTGAGTGATATTCGTATATGTATGTATGTATGTATGTATGTATGTATGTATGTATGTATGTATGTATGTATGTATGCATGTATGCATGTATGTATGTACGTAGGTACGTGCGTACGTATGTACATATATATATATATATATATATATATATATAGATATATATATATATAGAGAGAGAGAGATATTAAAACAAATATTTTAAATTCTGAGTTACCGAGTGTTTCGCATCCACCAGAGCCAAAGCCTTGTGGAGTGGATACGAAACGTTTGCTAACTCAATGAGCAGGTGAGGAGTGGTGGCTGGGAGGAAGTAGGTGTGAGTTGGAGAGAGGCGAGGTGAGAAGGTTAGATGAAGAGGGGAGGAGAGTTGAGCCCATGCGACGCAAAGGAGAGAATAGAGAAGATTAATCCCTGTTCACGGCGCGAACGGGAGTCCGGATGATCCCGCTGCAAGGACAATCCAAACACGGAAAAGTGTTGCAAGAGTGACCAGTAGAGCGGAAATGGCGCGAGACCGGAGTGTCATTGGCGTGTCGGATGTCTCAGGGGTGTTCCTCAAACCGGTCAGGCAAGCGGCGTCCCGTTTCCCCCGTGTATAAAGAAAAGCAAAGAAAGCAGTAGATGCAGTAGATGACATTGGTAGAAGTACAGATGAAGGAGTCGGTGATGTGATAGGGTTTGTGTGTTCGTAGAATGGAGTGATGAATGCTATATATATATCACGTAAACTTATATATATATAACAAACGTTACGCATTCCTGGTCACAAACGTTACGCATTCCTGGTCACAACGGATTTTACATTCCAATGATGCCATCCCGCTGTCTAGGTAAGCAGGCCAACATTTCTCTCTGATCAAAGGGGACTGAGCAATGTGAAATGAAATATTTGGCTCCCTCAAGAGAACAGCGGGCCGCCGAATCATGGAATCGAATCTGCGATCAAGCGATCCTCTGTGCAACAGCCTAACCACTAGGTCATATGAATTCATCATATATATATACATACAAATATATATATATATATATATATATACATATATATATATATATATATATATATATATATATATATATATTACATATATATATATATATGTATGTATATACATATATATGTATGTATATATATATATATATTATATATATATAGGTATGTATGTATATATATATATGTATGCATATATATATTAATATATATATGTATATACATACGTAACTACACACAAACATACATACACACATTACTGTATGTATGCTATAATTCATATTTACTGAGGAGTATGTGATCTGATTCAGTGTAGAAAAGATAAAAAAACACAATAAATGTTAAATACCTGAGATAAAGCAGTGATTGTCAGTCGATTCGATCTCCTTATATTCACTTCTCTCGAGACGTAGATCAAAGGTAAGGTTTTTTTGTTGTTCTTAATTTCCCAGCAGATCTGAGAAGGACAGGAAGTGCAAGACTGATCATGTGACAGCCACGTAATCTGCGTAATGATCTTCATCTTATCAATACAATCAAATAATATATTTCGCACTCCACGTGATCTGTAATATAAATGTGTGCGCGCGTGCATGGGTGTGCGTGTATCTATGTGTATGTTTATATTTATGCGCGCATATACCTTCACATCTAAGTGCGTATTTATGCACACACACACACACACACATATATATATATATGTGTGTGTTTGTATATATATATATATATATACACGTACACAGTGAGAGAGAGAGAGAGAGAGAGAGAGAGATAGAGAGACATATAGATAGATATACATATGTATATAAGCATTATTTTTATGCACGTTTACATATAGGCACTGATATAGCTATATATATTATAGATTATATATCATATACATATATGAGTGTGTGTATATGTGTGTGCATCTCTATGAATATGCATGATTTTTATATGGGACTTAATTCCCAAGTACTTTATTGTGTTACTTGTACTTATATATCATCCCATATTCCTTTTCCTTTTGCATTTTGCAAGCCCTTTTAATAATCGATTTCCAAAACAAAGTTTTTACACATAATAAATGTACAAGGATATATTTCCGCAACTTCATTTTTAACTATTCGAGCTTGTTTGTATTTTGATATTTTCTTTATGACTCTTTTCTCCTCTTTTATATATGCAGTAACCTTGGTCTTGGGGTGAAATACTTTTGTATGTATGTATGTGGGTGTGCGTGTGTGTGTATGTATATATGTATGTATACATATATATATATATATATATATATATATATATATATATATACAGTTATCCGTCGATTATCTCGTGTGTTACGTTCCAAAACCTCCCAAAAACATAATTAAAATCTAAAAGAATATAATTACCTATCGGCTGCAGAAACCTGTGATATACAGAGGAGTTTGAGAAGTAAACTTATATATATGTTAGCCTGAAAAATCCGCGATATTCTGTGCGATAGATGAACCGCAATAGCTGAACCGCGTTATGGTGAACCACGATATGATGAACAGCGATAGGTGAACTGCGATATGTATACCATTTGACTTTATGCGTCCGTCACTAGATATTCCCGACTTCGTTAATAGAACGACAGTCATGTTGGCAAGATAGGTTTTATGAATGCATAAATTCACGGCCGGGTCGACTTTGTCTTTCATCCCATCGGATCGATAAAATAAGTACCAATTATACTTTGGGGTCGATGTGATCGAATTGCCCGGTCCGCAAAATTTGCAGGGATGTACCAAGGTTTGAAATCATTAGTGCATATATTTACGTGTGTCTTTCTTTCTTTATATGTATGTATGCACGTATGTATGTATGCACGTATGTATGAATGTACGTACGTACGTATGTATGTATGTATGTATGTATGCACGTATGTATGAATGTACGTACGTACGTATGTATGTATGTATGTATGTATGTATGTATGCATGTATGTACATATATATGCATCTGTTTGTGTGTGTGTGTGTGTGTGTGTGTGTGTATGTGTAAGCGTGCGTGTAAGTTTGACTGTGTTTGTGTGTTATGCGTTTCTGTGTCTGTGTCGTCTGCGTGTGGTGATCATTCCTTTACGTGGTGGAGCGTAGTGTGGCACAATGACTTCATGTGCCATGCTGTCGGATACGAAGAACTCCTGGGAAGGCCATCCATGCTGGCAAATTCAAAGAAAAGAATTCGGAACGAACACTTTTACATAGCTTCAACCACCCAAACACAAGACATCGTTCTCGTTCACAACAACGATGTTTGGTCTCAATAGAGTTTTGTTGGACAAGACTAGATGCACTGATTAAGCATGTTCTATTCATACATAAACTAGGTTAGTGTCAGATCTGTGCGACTCTTTCAGTCAATAATGCCTGTCTTATTTAGTATGAGAACGAAAGGGTGGTATTGAAACTATAGCTCGTGTTTCACTTCCTTGGCTATTGAGATCCACCGAACAGACATCCACACCATCAACATTTCTTTCAGCTTTAATTTTTAACAGTTGGTTCCTTTTCTTATAATTGAAAATCTTAAAGATGATTCGGTGATGACAATACAAATGGGTTTACAAATGTTGGACCTGCACATAAAGAGCAGATGTGAAGCGGTCGCCTTCTCAAGCACGGATGTCTAATCAAAAATGCGGGGTCATTTCTGTGCTCTCGGCAGTATTATTCAGGAATATAGTGACCACCTATAGGGGGGAGTGTGTTAGAAAATGCGGAAAAAAATCGGATTATCTCTTATACGGAAAAAGCTTTGAATACACTGAATCTGCATCTATTAACATGGCATAGATAACACAGAAAGTAAGGTCACTTTTTACAAAGCGACATGCAATACTTGCCTCCAACGAACGGTCTCATACCAACTTAACATAGCAGATGTGGGTGAAATATGACTCTCATGAGAGCGAAAAGATAGACGAAATACCTATTTCTTTACTGCCCAAAAGGGGCCAAACACAGAGAGGACAAACAAGGACAAACAAACGGATTAAGTCGATTATATCGGCCCCAGTGCGTAACTGGTACTTAATTTATCGACCTCGAAAGGACGAAAGGCAAAGTCGACCTCGGCGGAATTTGAACCCAGAACGTAACGGCAAACGAAATACGGTTAAACATTTCGACCGGCGTGCTAACGTTTCTGCCAGCTCGCCGCCTTAAAATATTCTTTTCTATCCTAGGCACAGGGCCCGAAATTTTGGAGGTGGGGGCCAGTCGATTAAATCAATCCCAGTACGCAACTAGCTCATAATTCATCGACCCCGAGGTTGATAAATTAAATGTCAGCGAACACTGGGATCGATGTAATCGACTAGTCCTCTTCTCCAAAATTCTAGGCCTACAGCCTTTATTAGACGTCGTCGTCATCATCATCATCATCATCATCATCATCATCATCATTATTAATATTATTATTATTATAATTATATTTATCAACGTCATTATTATTATTATTCTATGTTTGACTTTTTCTTTATATTTGTACAAGTTGGGTTCAAGTTTCACCCAGAGACCTCAAGAGACAACAGGTTGTAAGTTCGTGGTGTTATGCCTAGTGTGCCATATATTTGGTTTTGTATTTAGTGTTGTACTAGTGAATGTCTAAAAAAAAAAACAAGGCCTTTGCTTTGTTCTTATACAAGATAACTCCAAGACTCACCCATAGAAGTTCAAGTTAGTGTTATAACTAGGGTGCCATATATTTGGATTTGCACATGGCATTGTTCTAGAGAATGTCTGTTCAAACTTAAATAAATGAGAAGTTTGCTTTAAAAGTAATTTGATAATAAGATGACAATAAAATGTCTTTGCAGTTATCT
Organism: Octopus sinensis; assembly: GCF_006345805.1. Taxonomy (NCBI): domain Eukaryota; kingdom Metazoa; phylum Mollusca; class Cephalopoda; order Octopoda; family Octopodidae; genus Octopus; species Octopus sinensis. The sequence continues at coordinate 9,270,194 of NC_043007.1, forward strand.
ACATTCAAAAGTATTTTGATGCTGTATACAGATTAAAATATTTTGGGGATTACATAGACAATATTTTACGTAGGATGTAGGCAGTTCCCATAAGTACTCTTTGTTGAATTTCTCCCAATCTTGTATTTCCTTGTACTGTTTCAGTCTTCAGTTTCCACATTTTGTCAATTTCTATTTCAAGATATTTGTAATTGACCAGTTTTTCGTAAATCTTGACGGAGGCATTCATGTCGATTGGGGGAAGCATATCGATGAGGAAGCATGATTTTTGTCTATAATCCTGGCCTGTTTGCATCTATCTTTCTGCCAGTTTGAACGATGAAATTCCAAAGGAGTAAGATGTGGTCATTTTGAAGCACTGGCGGCGGAGGTTTGTATTCCCACCAGTTTTTATAATGAGACAGGTCCAAGTCTTTGTAAATTATCCCGTGAATATATTGTGCTGCTTCCATCATGCCTGTTGATATACTCGAAAGATGTAAGGGGGTAAGGCAAAGTCGGCCTCGGCGAAATTCGAACCTAGAAGAGAGGAAATGCTAGGCATGGAGCCCGGCGTACTAAGAAGAAGAAAAAGAAGAAAGAAGAATAGGAAGAAGAAAAAGAAAAAGGACAAGAAGGAGAAGAACAACAACAAATGTAGCAATTTATAGAGTAGTCATATCAGACACCACAAACCCGTGGACAACCACACACACACACACACACACAAACACGCTCGCAGTCGCACACACAACGACATTCAGGAGCACGGTGAAATAATAACAAGAAGAACTAGAATTTGCGGTTGCATATAAGAAGCACTTTACTCCATAAACTAAATCTATTTAGTTTACATTCGAAAAATGCTGTACAAGTCTGAGATCGTTGGTAATTTTATCTAAGTGAGTCTGCATAACAAATTGCTTATCTCACTTGAAATGCTTCGCTGTAAAACATATTTATACATGCTCTGGAGATATGAAAGCCATCCATCGAATCAATTATTGGTCGATTTTAATACGCTGAGCAGCCAATATGTAAACAGGTATAGATGCTATTTATCAAGTAGAATTTTTCCAATTCTATTAACCACTATTGGCATCGTTACACTAATTCAAATAGAGATTTCCCCAAACCAATCTGAAGTAGATTTGTCAAATCACGCTCTCCTTCTAATATATCAACCAGCTACAGAATATCAAGTATCGTATAGTAATAAAAAGAAAAAAGAAGGAAATGGCCGTATCTTTCTCGTTACTGCAGTCCCCCCCCACCATCTCCACATTAGACAGAGACGCAAATGATGGTGATTGGTCGTATGTATGTATATATATACGGATATATGCATGTATGTATTTATATATATGTATGCATATATAAATGCACATATATATATATATATATATATATATATATATATATATATATATATTTATATTTATGTATACATATATTTATATACATACATATATATATGTGTGTGTATATATATATATATATATATATATAATATATATATATATGCATACCTACATACATACGTATATGTATTCATTAATATTCTTGTAGATATATATATATATATACCTACATACATACGTATATGTATTCATTAATATTCATGTATATATATATATATATATATATGTATATTATATATATATATATATAGCTGTCTATCTATCTAATAGCGTGTCTTTATAATTCTATCTCCGTGCGTGTGTTTGTGTGTGTATATGTACACACATACATGCACATATACATACATATGTTTGCTAGTCAGTGTCTATACATATTCTATATTGATAAATAAAGTTATCACAGAATTAATAAATAAATAGGAACATAATCAAATAGAGTATCAGGTTTTTCTTCTTCTTGTTCTTCTTGTCTATGAGTAAATAAATAACTTAAATGGGATGAAAAGAGAGTAAATACGATAAAAATGATGTAAAAATGTATAACACATAGACGTAGTAAAAAGAAAGAAATCTTTTTAAGGAAATTATTTTTCTCAAAGCTAAAATATCTAAATGTAATTTGTTTTAATGTAAAGGAATTGCATTACATGCGGCAACATACATACACATGCACATATATAAACACACACACACACACACACACACACACACACACACACACACATGCACACACACACACACACATGCACACACACAAACACACGCGTATTATAATTAATAACAAGAGCACTCAGACAGCCCAAACCTCTGCCAAGACAACACCAACGTCCTCTCAACGATTAACCAGAGATGATTTGATGATTTTTAAAATGAGAATATCTGAAATAAACTCGTCTGCTCTCACAAACGAGAATACTAAAAATGAAACCGATCGCTCTCAAAAAGTTGAATAAAATAACCGGAAAATAAATCTATTATCTTTGTCCGGGACCGGAATCGATCCCAAACTATAAGCAGTTCGTGTCAATCACAAGGCCAAACACCCCTGAAAGTTTCATCCGAATCCATCCAGCGGTTCTTGAGATATCTTGCCCAAGGACAAACTAACAGACAAACACAACTGAAAAACAATGCCTCCGCCCTCGCTAAGGCAGACGTAATAATATCTTTATAAATATTTTTGAATATCTATTCATTTAGTAATATATATGCGCGCACTCGTGCGTATACATATATAAATATATGTTTCAGTTACTGGACTGCGGTTATGCTGGGACATTGCCTTGAAGAATGTGAAGTCGAATGAATCGACTCTAGTACTTTATTTTTTTTTCTTTTTATACGTTGTTCTAATTCTAACATTTGTTTTTTTTTTGTATTTTTTGCCGAACCGCTAAATTACGAGGACGTGAGCACAACAGTAGTTGAGAGTAACTGGCGGGAGAACAAACACATACACAAAGACACACCTGAAAACACAGACACACACACACACACATACACACATTTACATACATATATGTGTGAGTGTCTGTGTGTAGAGGCACGATGGCCCAGTGGTTAGAGCAGCGGACTCGCGGTTGAAGGATCGCTGTTTCGATTCCCACACCGGGCGTTGTGAGTGTTTATTGAGTAAAAACACCTAAAGCTCTACGAGTCTCCGGCAGGGGGTGGTGGCGATCCCTGCTGTACTCTTTCGCCACAACTTTCTCTAGCTCTTTCTTCTGTTGGACTGCTCGCTTAACCAGCGGGGTGGCGTCATTTGAAGGCTAAAAGACAGCGAAGCTCATTGTGACCAGCGATATGTAGCAACATCTCATCGCCTGGTCGGTCACTGTGATATATATATATATATATATATGTATATACGACGGTCTTATTTTTGTTTTTGTCTACCAAATACTTTATCGGTCCGAGGCTTATAGTTGGAGACACTTGTGCTAGGTGCCAGAAAGCGGGAATGAGCCCGGAACCATTTGGTAGGGATGTATAACAATGCACAAATTTCTCTTTGTGCTTCTTCAGAATAAACCATCACGTGATAATAGATTTTTTTGAGGTTCTGAATAGAAGGAAAGTATTGTGAGGCAAACAGAATTAATCCTGCATATGTTTGTGCGATTCTCTATTTTTCTCAGCAGTAGCCTGACTCCCTAAGTATTTGATATTCAATATTGAAATTCATTTATAATTAAGGAACAAAATTTTATCTATCTCTATTAAAAAAGACTCCGCCGGTTACGACGACGAGGATCCCAGCTGATACGATCAACGGAACAGCTTGCTCGTGACATTAACGTGCAAATGGCTGAGCATTCCACAGACACGTGTACCCTTAACATAGTTCTCGGGGATAATCAGCGTGACACAGAGAGTGACAAGGCTGACCCTTTGAAATACAAGTACAACTCATTTTTGCCAGCTGAGTGGACTGGAGCAACGTGAAATAAAGTGTCTTGCTCAAGGACACAACGCGTCGCCGGGAATCGAACTCACAACCTAACGATCATGAGCCGAATGCCCTAACCACTAAGCCACGCGCCCTCACCTATCTCTATTTACTGCTTCCATATATACTGCTCAATAAATGTTCAACGTAAGAATCGCAAAACTACACTCATAAAGTAATATCAACGTATTAGTTTTATATATTCATCTGTCAGCGAACGAAACATGCATTACCCTTGCACTCATGAACTGATGTAGAACGTTTGTTCTACCAGCTCTTCAATTGCAATTCGTAGATGGCACTGCGTACAGTATTTCTCGTGGCCAGAAGCTAATAACTGATATTGAGTATTGTAAACGTCTCATTGCAAAATGAGTATTGCAAATTCATTGAGAAATTGTGGACGGAATATCAGAGGGGAAGTAATTGCGAATTGAGTGCTACGACCTATACATTGAACTAATATTAGATTATCTCTTAGTCACATATTCAACGATTGCCCTCTATAAACGGTGATTATACAACAATGATATATGTATATATATACATACATATATATATATATACACACACACATACATATATATATATATATACATACATACATACATATATATATATATATATATATATACACAAACGCATGCGTACACATGCATACATATACATATATATATATATATGCAACAACACACAACACACACACAACACATATATATATATATATACATACATAATATATATATATATATATATATATGCTGCACACATACATACATTTATATATATATATATATATAATATATATATATATATATATATATATACAGACACACTTATATCTATGTATACAGAGAGAGAGAGAGAGAAATGCCTTTGTCTCATTTCATTTTCTAGTTATTGTGTCATATGGTCCAGACAAATGTACGTACACTGAAGAATGTTTATTACATTTTCATGCTGTTTCATTGAGAAAGAGTAGTGTACGGAATATTTCAGATATTGCTGTACATCAAAATAGGAGATAGGAAAAAAAATTATATTATTTATTCAGCATTACTCGTGTCTCATTTGCTAATAGTTAATAGCACGTAAATTACACAGATACACGCATATACACACACACACACACACACACAAACACACACACACAAACACACACACACACACACACCATATATATCTATATATATATTTAAAATTAAGGATAAAATCTTTATAAGAAATTATCAGTAGTTAGCGTGAACAACCTCGTAAGAGAAAAAAATCTGTAAATTTTTCCACTTTGAAAATATTTATTTATATTATATAGAGGGTACTATTATTCCTATGAATAATAGTACCTATGGATAATAGTACCCTCTATATAATATTAAAAAAAAATATATATAATATAATATATATATATATATACATATATATATGTACCATGTCCACCGTCCTCGATTACACTCTGTCGATTTTCCTGTTTTGTTTCGTTTTGTTTACTCTTGTCCCTAATTCTACGTAAGAAAGATTATTATTATTTTTTTTGCAGGTACCGCCAATTAGAAACCATTTTGTCTTATCGTTTAAGATGCGAAACTGAACTGTACCATTGGTCGATAACCGATGAAGAATTATGGAATTTCTGTTTGCCTCTCGTTCGTTTTTACAGTCAGTATACGTCACGTCGTATGTTATACATTTTTCCATGTATCAATTAATGGAACGCAACACACACCGAATTTATATAAACACTATATATATATAATATATATATATATATATATATATATATATATATATTATATATATATATATATATATATATATATATATATATATATATCTATATATATATATATATTATATATATATATATTATATATATATATATATACATATATATATATTATATAATACATACATATATATATATATATATATAGTATATTATATATATGTATATATATATATATATATATATATGTGTTGTGTGTGTGTGTGTGTGGTGGAGGCGCAATGGCCTAGTGGTTAGGGCAGCGGACTCGCGGTCGTAGGATCGCGGTTTCGATTCCCAGACCGGGCGTTGTGAGTGTTTATTGAGCGAAAACACCTAAAAGCTCCACGAGGCTCCGGCAGGTCGTGGTGATCCCTGCTGTATTCTTTCACAACTCTTTCTTTCACTCTTTCTTCTGCGGGGTGGCGTCATTCGAAGGCTAAAACAATGCGAACACATTGTGACCAGCGATGTGTAAAACATCTGATGGTCTGGTCGGTCACGTGGTCACGTGGTCATATATATGTTTGTGTGTGTGTGTTTATATATTTTGTACTTCTTTCCTTTCGCCCTTTTCAAGCCTAGCCAGGATGATGGGCCCGGTTTCCCGGTTTCTGTGGCGTATGTGTTCCCCCCAGGCTGGACGGACGCCAGTCCATCGCAGCGTTATTCAAGAAACAGGAAGAGAGAATGAGAGAAAGTTGTAGCGAAAGAGTACAACAAGGGTCGCCACCACCCCCTGCCGGAGCCTTGTGGAGCTTTTAGGTGTTTTCGCTCAATAAATACACACAACGACCGTTCAGGGATTCGAAACTGCAATCCTCCGACCGCGAGTCCGCTGCCCTAACCACTGGGCCATTTCGCCTCCACAATGCGCCCTTTTAAAGCTTAGCCAGGCTCATGGGCCCGGTTTCCCGGTTTCTATGGCGTATGTGTTCCCCAGTTGGACGGGACGCCAGTCCATCGCAGCGTTACGCATTTTTGCCAGCTGAGTGGACTGGAGCAACTTGAAAATAAGTGTTTTGCTCAAGAACACAACGCGTCGCCCGGTCCAGGAATCGAAACCATTATCTTACGATCATGGTCCTGACATCCTAACCACTAAGCCACGCACCTCCACTTTTTTCTATTCCTTCTACCACTCTGAAATAAGACAGTAAGGGAAATTATAGTTATTGCTGTCTAATTGATGACGGTCATTAAAATGGTATAAGCATGACGTTAAACGTGGTGTTGTTGGTAGTGTTAATGTCACAGTTAATAGGATAGAGTCAGTCGATGTATTAATTGCCGTAGAGGATGTAGAATTCGCAGTATTGGTAGCTACTGAAGCAGCAGTAGTAGTGGAGGTAGTACTAATAGTAGTCATTGTGTTGGTGGTCGTGGAGATGGTAGTAGTAGTAGTAAAGGCGGCGAACTGGCAGAAACGTTAGCACGTCGGGCGAAATGCGTAGCCGTATTTCGTCTGCCGTTACGTCCTGAGTTCAAATTCCGCCGTGGTCGACTTTGCCTCTTCATCCTTTCGGGGTCGGTAAATAAGTACCAGTAAGCACTGGGGTCGATGTAATGTAATAGACTTAATGCGTTTGTCTGTCCTGTTTGTCCCCTCTGTGTTTAGCCCCTTGTGGGTAGTAAAGAAATAGGCAGTAGTGGTAGTAGTATTAGTAGTAGTAGTAGTAGTTGTAGTAGTAGTAGTAGTAGTAAGGGCGGCGACTGGCAAGAACGTTAGCACGTCGGGCGAAATGCGTAGCCGTATTTCGTCTGCCGTTACGTCCTGAGTTCAAATTCCGCCGTGGTCGACTTTGCCTTTCATCCTTTCGGGGTCGGTAAATTAAGTACCAGTTACGCACTGGGGTCGATGTAATAGACTTAATGCGTTTGTCTGTCCTTGTTTGTCCCCTCTGTGTTTAGCCCCTTGTGGGTAGTAAAGAAATAGGCAGTGGTAGTAGTATTAGTAGTAGTAGTAGTAGTTGTAGTAGTAGTAGTAGTAGTAATAGTAGTAGTAGTAGTAGTAGTAGTAGTAGTAGTAGTAGTGATAGTAGTAATAGTGGTGGTTGCGGTGATATTGATGAGTATAGCTATGGTAGGGACTGTGGTAGTAGTAGTAGTAGCAGCAGCAGCAGCGGCGGTAGTAATGGTAGCAACAGCAGCAGCAACAGCAGCAGCAGCAGCAGTAGTAGTAGGATTAGTAGTAGTAGTAGTAGTAGTAGTAATGGTTGTGACAATGGCAATGGTGTTGGTGGTGGCACAGCACTAGTAGCAGTGATAATTGTGGTAGTGGCGTTGGTGGTTATGGCGGTGGTAGTATGGATGTTAGTAGTAATAGGAGTAGGAGTAGGAGGAGTAGGAGTAGAAGGAGTAGGAGTAGAGGTGGTAACGATGGTAGCACATGCTTGCGGTAACAGCGGTTGCGGTCGTGATGTCACTTCGGCTGTGGAACGTGGTTCTACGCGTATGTTAGAAATTACCAGCTGTATTAATGGCTGAGTGAATAATGAACGTTAAAATGCTGATTCATTTTGCGATGTTTCGTAGTCGATACGATACGATCTCCTTCTATGGCAATGGCATATGGAAATTCTATTACACAGACCATGATACGGCTTAGAGCCAGTCACTAGTGAAAAAAGGAAACAAATTTACTTTCACTTTAGATCTTGAATTAGTGATGATGTATTTGACAAGATGGACATGCCATGTACAAACTTGGCGGCCATGTTTGTTCTTCTATGCAAAGCTTTCATCGATTTACGTTTGCTTCTCTCCTCCTGCACCTACACCTCATTCCTTTGTTTCTTTTGTATCTTAGTTTTCTCTCTGGCCCCCCCCCTCTCTCTCTCCTTGTCATCATACCTCACTTCTTCTTCTTCTTCATCTTCTTTTTCTTCATCTTCTTTTTCTTCTATTCATTATTATTATTATTATTATTATTATTATTGTTATTATTATTATTATTATTATTATTGTTGTTGTTGTTATTATTATTATTATTATTATTATTATTATTATTATTATTATTATTTCATTATAATGGTTTTCGTTGGCTTTCTTATAATTGGTGTCGATCTAATCGTGTATAACCCGCCCGCTTATTTCAGATGAAGAACTAATATTTGAAATGATCATCATCATCATCATCACCATCATCATCCCTGTCTCTTCTTCCTGCTCCTGCTCCTGCTCCTCTTCCTGCTTCTCCTCCTCTCCCTGCTGCTGCTGCTGCTGCTCCTCCTCCTTCTTGTTCTTCTTGTTCTTCCTTTTCTTTTTCTTCTTCTTCTTCTTCTTCTTCTTCTTCTCCTTCTTCTTCTTCTTCTTCTTCTTCTTCTCTCGGCATCATTGGTTATTATTGTTTTCTGTTCCATCTGTTTCATAATTCATGGATACACTCTCTCACTTCTGTCTTCAAATATAAACAAATACCCCTCGCCTCCGCCCCCACATGCACACACACACACACACACACACACACTCACACACGCACACACACACGGCACACAAGCACAAACACGACACACACACACACTCACACAAACACACATACAAAACAGAAAGCAGAAAGTGCAACGATGACGTAAAACGATGGACGACAGCGGCTGGAGATGATCAACTAAAGCAGAGAAGATATAAATGCGATTTTATCATTCCGTTTCATCAATACTGTGGCGGCTAAACGGAATGAATTTTCTCAAGAATTTGCCGAAGCAACGAGATTTTGAGAGATTCTCTGTAGAAATTCTAATCACTGACAGTCTCAGTAAATTAACCATATTCAGTTATTGGGATAATATAATGAAATTGTTGCGGAAGATCTGTGATTACATGTAGAAGCCTGAAATTAAAACGAAGCTAAATAAATAAATTCTGTCGAAAGCGGTACTCGAGTTATTAACGGTGTTACTGTAGATGCGGTAATTGTGGAGGCGGTGGTTACGCTCGTTGTGGCGGTGTATAGGGTGGCGGGTTTGCATAGTGACGGTTGTAAACACAACGAATTGAAACTAATGTTAGTCAAATTTGCTAACAATTATCAATTTTTTTCTTTTTAATATTTTCAAATGATCTCCGATGGGTTTTAGATAGATTTCAAGAAACAATTAATAGATAATCTACCTAATTATAATTATGAAAATCACATCGGTGATAGTGCTGTTGCTGTTGTTCCAAATTATTTTATTATTATTATTATATTATTATTATTATTATTATTATTATTATTATTATTATTATTATTATTATTTACACTTTACTCTTTACTATTTTACTCTTTTACTTGTTTCAGTCATTTAACTGCGTCCATGCTGGAGCACCGCTTCTTAGCTGAGCAAATCGACCCCCATGACTTATTGTTTGTAAGCCTAGTAATTATTTTATCGGTCTCTCATGCCGAACTGCTAGTTAAGGAAGCGTAAACACACCAGCATCGGTTGTCAAGCGATGTGGGGGGGGGAAACAAAGACACACAAAAACATATACACACACACCACACACACACACACACACACACCACACACACATATGTATATTATTATATATATATATATATAATATATATATATATATATATATATAAATATATATATATATCTACATAGATACGACGATCTTCTGTCAGTTTCCGTCTACCAACTCCACTCACAAGGCTTTGGTCGGCACGAGGCTGTAGTAGGAAACACTTACCGAAGGTCCTACGCAGTGGGACTGAACCCAGAACAATGTGGTTGGTAAGGAAGCTACTTACCACACAGCCACATTATTATTACTATGACGAAGGCACGGCAGCGATGGCTAAAGCAACAACGACAATAGTGTTTATGATACGTTGCTTTCGTATTTTGGTACAAGGCCAGCCTTTTTGATACAAACCAGCAATTTGGAGCGGGGTGTATAAGCATCACATCGACCCCAGTATTTATTCAACTGGTACTTATTTCATCGACCACGAAAGGATGAAGTCAAATCGACCTCGGCAGAATTTGAAATCAGGACATGATGAAGGACGATATATCGGTAAACGACTGTACCAGCTCGCCGCCAGCCATAATTGCGACGACGATATTGGTTTCAAATGTTGGCACTAAGCCAGCAATTTCAGGGGAGGAAACTAGTCATTATTTTTCATTTCTTTATTGCCCACAATGGGCTAAACATAGAGGGGACAAATAAGGACAAACAAAAGGATTAAGTCGATTACATCGATCCCAGTGCGTAACTATTACTTAATTTATCGACCCCAGAGGATGAAAAACAAAGTCAACGACCTCGGTGGAATTTGAACTCGGAACGTAACGGCAGACGAAATAGCGCTAAGCATTTCGACCGGCGTGCTAACGTTGCTACCAGCTCGCCACCTTTAATGAATTATATCAACTAGTCAATTATATCAACCCCAATGCTCAATTGGTATTTATTTTATTAACCTGGAAAGGATAAAAGGCAAAATCAACCTAAAAGGAATTTGAATTCAGAACTTGAAGTCAGACGAAATGCCACTACGCATTTTGCCTTGCGTGCTAAAGATTCTGCCAGCGCGCCACTTTAATAATGCCGGAATTGGTTTCACATTTTGGCACACTTTGGGGAAGAGACAAAGTCGATTAAATCGACGCCATTGCTCTACAGGTATTTCTTTTAGCGACCTCGTAAGTATGAATGACAAAGTCTACATCAGCAAAATTTAAATACTGAGCGTGAAGATGAGCTAAATGCTTAGCAGCATTTCACCCAGAGAGCTAAAGATTCTAGTACCACACCACCTTAATGACGACGATATTAGTAAGAAATAAATATAGTCACGAATTTCAAAAAGGTATCGGTATTCATGCAATTCGTTAGTAACGACACCAAGTACATTAAATTGATTAATCAATACCTGCAATGAAATCGAAAGTTAATTTATTTACATTATTTGCATTCGACATATATTTGTCCTCATCTTGTTTGTTGGTAACACAACGTTTAGGCTGATATACCCTCCAGCCTTCTTCAGGTGTCTTGGGGAAATTTCGAACCTGGGATCTCATTCCTAAGGTATTTTTCGATGTTGTTGTTATTATTATTATTATTATTATTATTATTATTATTATTATTATTATATTATTATTATTACTTTTTTTTTCTTCTTTCAAATTTTCTTCCATTTCTTGCCGGGTATCTTCCGGACTCATAGGTCAAAGAAACTCATAGTATACATGTGGGAGGCCATTGAAACCAACTCAATAGTTCGTTCATTTAAAAAAAATTTTTTTTTAAGTTAAATTAAAATACATGAGCACAGCAACATTCTCACATCGACAATGCTCTTCTCAATACGTGTGATGTACCAGTTAGACAATCTTTTGCACTTCTTGCAGGGATGGTAAGCCAGGATCATTCTCATATAATTTTCGGTTCCTTCTTGATCATTCCTAGTGCTCCTACGATCACTGGTATTGTAACCGCCTTGAGATGCCACATTTTCTCATTTCATGAGTAGGTCTTTATATTATTATTATTATTATTAATAATAATTATTATTATTATTAATATTATGAGTAGGTCTTTATATTTATTATTATTATTATTATTATTATTATTGTTGTTGTTGTTTTTGTTGTTGTTGCTGTTCAGGTCCATGCTTGGAATCGAAGTTGGAATCTTGGGGTTAGTAGGTCGCAGTCTTAACCTCTACGCCATATGACCGAAATTTCCCTGGGACAAGAAGGTTGGAAGGCATATCAACCGAAACGTTGGATTAACAACAAACTAGATGAGGACAAATATCCGTCGAATGTAAATAATATAAATAATGTAAATAATGTAGATAACGTACATAATTCCTCATCTCTTAAATATAGAACTGCAAAGTTGATTTGTTGGGAATAAACTCAAAATCTACGCAAAATAAACAAGGATTATACAAAATTGAAGCCATATATCACACCACACCACATCACTTGAAAACTTATTGAATCTTTGCCTTGATTTCTTTTCATGTAGATGGTGACCGTTGCACCGTGATTTTCCAGGATGTTATACAGCACTGTTTTTGAATATATGGCTTGATTCATCGAACTAAGCCATATATGTCTTAGCACACTCATAGAGTCATATATAGTAAGTTTCGTGTGTATATACACATACATATGTATGTATTCACATAAGCGTGTGTGAGTACGTGTATACATGTATATACGCATACACAACCATATCTATATATGTACGTGTTTGCGTGTTTATTAACTCTTGTTATTCGTTATGAACATTTTTCTCCGAGAGGAAATGAATCCTTATGGGAGATTTTACAACTTTTTTCTTTTATCTTAACAAATTAATAATACACAAAATATTGCTTTTTGTGTATTTTGAGTTTAAAGCTTAATTAATTTCGAATTCAACAGTTAATCCTTTTAATATTCCCAGGCAACTCTTTCCAGATTTGGTGTTTTCGCAGAAATGTTTTGCAGTAATTTAATAGTTCTATTAATTGTACGATGTTGGATCAGAATTTATACAACTAAATATTGATGTCGGGAGATAAATATGTAATGCTAAGAATAGAGACATACAGGGGTGTGTTAAAAGCCCTACTTTGCAACCATGTGTTTCCGGGTTCAGTCATATTGTTTGGCATATTGGGACAAGTGTCTCCTACTAGAAGATACGGGGAGACCAATGCCTTGTGAGTTAATTTGATATACGGTAACTCTTTTGGGTTATCTTGAATTGTTCCTGTTAATTCTGCATAGTAGATAACTTCACTGAAAAGAAAAATTACATCGGCTTCTGCGAAGGCAATTTCAAAAGACCTTATGGACACCAGCTCTCTCCTTTCAGACACATCGACAAAATTAAAGCCACTAAGTTGACTAGTCACATATGTGGTTTGTACACTGACTGCACATCACATACAGTCAAGTGGGGTATCGTAAATAAATTCACATACAGTCAAGTGGGTTATCGTAAACAAGAAATCTATGCCTTCTATAAATGGATCTAAGGAATGCAACATATGTGTAGCTGAAAGATGGCACATACCTTTTACCTCATAGAATTCAATCGTACTACTTAATTCCGGATCCGAAATATTCATCAAATACAGGGCGTAGAGACTTGGGGAAACCACCGTCTCCGGATTGGGTAGCTGTCTCGAAAACTTTAAACCTTTCTCCTTGAATTATTTTTCAACAACTTGTTTAATTATGGTTTTTACCGTCTATGGAGACGTAATTCTAATTTCGTTTCTATTCTTTTTGTTTTCCATTCGTATACATCACTCCATTGTATGCATTTCTCATTCACCACCATCATGATTTCCAAACAGAATAGGCCTACACTTTTTTTCAATGGCTCGTATTTATTTTATCGGTCTCTTTGTGGTTACGCTATCAAGGCAATCAAAAAGGAGGGGAACTGAAAGTGAACTAAGAAATTATCTCTAACAGATAAATGCATACGAAAAGAACTTTAAGAACAAATATAATATTCTAAGGAAGTCCAGTTTAGTATTTAACTTTTGAGTACGTCCGAAGCTAACGAAAGAATAAATAATAAACATAGAAATTCTACTTCAAAGCATTTAGTAGTCTAAGCATTACATATGCTAAAAGATTTTTTTCAAGAAGAATGTGTGTATTAGATTATAGGAAAATGAATAATTGATGCGTTATTCACTATTGAAATATCTGTATGTTTTTCGACGTCTAATGCAATTATTACTCTTTTACTCTTTTACTTGTTTCAGTCATTTGACTGCGACCATGCTGGAGCACCGCCTTTAGTCGACCAAATCAACTCCGGGTCTTATTCTTTGTAAGCCCAGTACTTATTCTATCGGTCTCTTTTTGCCGAACCGCTAAGTGACGGGGACGTAAACACACCAGCATCGGTTGTCAAGCGATGGTGGGGGGGACAAACACAGACACACAAACATATACACACACATACATATATATATACATATATACGACAGGCTTCTTTCAGTTTCCGTCTACCAAATTCACTCACAAGGCATTGGTCAGCCCCAGGCTATAGCAGAAGATACTTGCCCAAGATGCCACGCAGTGGGACTGAACCTGGAACCATGTGGTTGGTAAGCAAGCTACTTACCACACAGCCACTCCTGCGGTCTATGACAACATTTCAATGCAATTTTTTTTTTATTGGATACGATAATTCTAAGTTAGAAGTAAATGTATAATAAATTTCTTCAAAGCAAACATTACATTGGAGATATTCTATTAGTTCACTTTGAACTTAGTATATTTTGGATCGCCTGGATAACGTTATGTTATCATATATTTTCGTATATATTAATTTCATTTGTATTTTGTACCTTATTTCTATATCTAAATATGCTGGTACAGTAGAAAACATCGTCCACAATATATGGTGTAATGATCAATTAAAGAAGCGATTTTACCTATCCATTCTTAGACATTCTGTTATATATACATACATGCACATAAACACACACACATACATACATATACACATGCATAGATATATACATGTATGTATGTATTTATGCATTCATGGCTGTAAATGCATACATATGGGTGATTATGTGTATATGAACGTATATGTATGTGGCTGCATGTGTGAATGGGAGCGAGTGTGTGTGGGGTGTATATGTGTGTGAAGGTATGTGAAATGATGGTATTTTTTTAAAAGCTTTATTGAAGTCTGACAGCAGAGAAACATACTGTCACACTTCTATATTCAGGTGCCTTTCTAAAGGATTACAGCTAGCAGTTATTTACTAATGTCTTACGTTACAGGATTAAATTGGACACAATGCATTGATACGAAATCCATGGGAATTTAAGGAATATGTCGGTGTTAAGAACAAATAAGAAAATCAGAAGTCTAGGCAAGCCATTGAATAAACTCCTCAAATTGTGAGAATCTGAAAATAAAATAAATAAAAATAATAAATAACGATGTGTTAGTGCAAGCAGTAGTAGCGGGTATGAGGAAACCATTGAATGAATTACACGGACTAATTTCTGTATAGATGATCTTGTGTCGTGTTTTCTATTCATATATTACTTTTGTTGATTTCTCAATGGATAATGGATATACATACATATATATATATATGCATGCAAACACATATATATATATATATACATGTATACACACATACACACAAACACACACAGATCTATAAGCAGACCAGCAACGGTTGTTAAGCAATGTTGAGGAGGGGGGACAAACACAGACACACACACACACACACGCGCACACAACACACACACACACACACACACACACACACAACACACCACACACACACACACACACACCACACACACCACATATATATATATATATATATATGTTTATAAAAAAGAAGTTTGAAAACGCCTCTATATAAGATAAATTTTAATTTTCTTAGAAAGTTTACATGTTTCGGTTCTTCTTGAAAAACGAACCTTATCAAAAATATTTTAAAAGTTAAGTGTAATAAAATATTCAAAATATTTAAAATATTTTTGATAAGGTTCGTTTTTTCAAGAAGAACCGAAACATCTAAAATGTCTAAGAAAATTAAAATTTATCTTATATAATGGCGTTTTCAAACTTCTTTTTTATAAATATATACCCACTCGTATACGATCTACACTTATTATAAATATATATATATTATATATATATATATATATATATATACTAGCATTAAAGACCCGTCGTTGCCGGGTCATAGTGCTAGTGCATGTATGTATGTGTATATATATGTGTACATATTACATGTACATCTATATATATATATATATATATATATATACCCTACACATAAAATGCAAAATACAAAGTAATATCGTGATATCGCTAGTGATAACAATACTCAAAAAATATAACAGACTGGAATTGTTAGCCCGTCTTTTGTAATTTCGATCAATTGTATCTTGTCCTCCCTTTTGTATAGAAGTGTGGCTATAATCCAGCCTACCTCTACTTCGGGGTGGGGGGGGGCATTTAAAATTTTTTTTCGGGACGTCCTACGTCCCAGATATAAAGGTAGTAATAAGATATTTCCACTTTGCAAGTTCGAGTCGAGTACTCCCTTGCATGCTCCGTTGACTCGAACCTTGCTTCTATTGTAGCGAATTTACCGCCTCTGATTAGATATCTTTCATAGTCGCACCAAGACACTTTTGGAAGGTGCTTTCCTACATGTGTTCATATCTTATTTTTTCTCTACATTGTATACTTTAAAGACAGTAGTCTTTTCTTTAATTTAATTTTTTATTATCCATCTGGACTATTCCATTTCTGCACGCTAATTCTATTTTTAATTTATTCCCATTCATGTGAAACCACTTATTCAACTTCAAATCATTAATGCAATTTTATACCAATTGCTATTTTTATTTTTGTTATGTTACGATTATATTATACTTTAGTTTGATTTTAATTATTACTTACTACATATAATTCAATTGTTATTATTATTTTTATTGTTAAAGTGACAGCATCTGACATAAAATACAGAAATATTTTTGTTTCACTTTTAACACGTTATACTGAAATAGTGGAGATGATATGATATTGCTATGGGCTCGCTCTAGGCAAGAAGTTGAACATTTTTTTGCCGATGACACTCCCCGACCCTAAGTAAGGCATCTGTAAAATTGAATGAAATTGGTTGTGTAGTTCTCAAGTTTTAGGGAAACAAAGACAGACCAGACAGACAGACAGACAGACAGACCCATATTCTCAGTTTAATTAATATATTAT
>NC_043007.1:9292522-9295022 GCF_006345805.1 Octopus sinensis
AGAAAAATTGGCAAGCTGGCAAACTTCCAAGGAAAACTGAAGGAAGGTAAAATATGCCCCATTCATAAAGGAGGTAGCAGAGCGGAAGCCAAGAACTATAGACCTATCTCTCTGACCTCACACATCAGCAAGGTCATGGAACGAATAGTCAGAAGGAAGCTGATCACCTTCCTTGAAGAGAATGACTTGCTGCCCGACACCCAACATGGTTTCCGACCAGGGAGAAGCTGTTTAACTCAGCTCCTACAATACTATGACTGGGTGCTGAAACGGCTGCTCAACCACTCAAATGTGGAAGTGATATATCTCGACTTTGCAAAGGCCTTTGATAAAGTCGATCATGGAATGATATGTCACAAAATGCGTGATCTCAACATAGTTGGAAAACTGGGAGAATGGCTTCATGACTTTCTGAGGATAGAAGTCAGGTGGTAGTAGCCAATGGGGCCACCTCCATTAACACACAAATAGTGAGCGGTGTTCCGCAGGGCACTGTTCTGGGACCACTACTGTTCATAATGGCCCTCTCAGACATGCCCTCAGCCACGCAGAGAGCCACATCACAAGTTATGCAGATGATACAAAAGTTTCACAGGCAATACAGAACCCTGAGGACACTAAACACCTGCAATGTGAGCTGGACGAAATATACAAGTGGGCTGAAAAGAATAGCATGCAGTTCAATGCTGGAAAGTTTCAAGCTTTATACTATCAGCATGCAAAACTGAATGCAATACCCAATGATTACACTGGACCCGGAGGGATTGCAATCCCAGAGGCACAATCAGTGCGTGACCTCGGTATTCACATGAGTGATGACGCGACCTTTCATATACATGTTGCTAAACTGACAATGAAATGTAGACGGCTGGCTGGATGGATTCTTAGAACCTTTAGAACAATAGAACAAGAAACCATGATGGTCCTCTGGAAGACACTTGTCCTAAGCCACTTTGACTATTGCTCTCAGCTATGGTCACCATCCAGTGTCAAGTTGATCACAGAACTTGAGGCGATCCAACGAAGCTACACGAAGAAGATAGCCTCTATGCAGAATGTAAGCTACTGGGAAAGACTCAAGAGATTAAAATTATATTCCCTGGAGCGTAGGCGGGAAAGATATGCCATAATATACATCTGGAAGATCCTGGAGGGAAGTGTCCTGAACTTTGGCATCGAGAGTTACGCAAATGCCAGAACTGGGAGCCACTGCGTGGTGCCTAGGACTCCAAACCTGCCATCAAGATGTAGGACAAGATTCTGTGATAGCCTGGTCTTCCGAGGCCCACAGCTCTTCAATATCCTCCCGAAGAACCTGAGAGACTGCATGGGGTGGATACAGATGTCTTTAAAATGAAGCTGGATCTCTTCCTGTCAGGTGTCCCAGATGAACCAACTTCACGGCAGGAGGGGCAGATGAGGGCAGCTGCATCGAACTCTCTCATGCACCAAATAGCAGTTGCTAGAAAGCCTCCATGAAGTGAAACCAAGTAGCAACACCAAATGGCGGTGCCCCAGCATGGCCACAGCTCATAAGCTGAAACTAGAATGAATGAATGAATCAATCAAGTCCTGTAAGTGATAGGAGCTACAGCAAAGTAAAGAAAGACCCAACACTAAAAACAGAGAGGAGGTTGTCACAGATCTTGATCAAGAACAAGGATCACTTAACACCAATGAAGTACACACAACTGACTTCTTTCTAATAATTTCCTAATATTTTCGATATCTTTCAACTAAAGGAACCAGATATATATGCATATATATATATATATATATATATGTAATTTTTTTATTTGTACACGCGCACACACACAAACACACACACACACACAAACACACATATATATATATATATATAGATATATAAGGCGCAGGGGTGGCTATGTGGTAAGTAGCTTGCATACCTACCTCATGGACCCGGGTCCACACTCACTTCATGTTACCTTGGGCCAGTGTCTTCTTCTATAGCCTCGAGCCGACCAAAGCCTTGTGAGTGGATTTGGTAGACGGAAACTGAATGAAACCCGTCGTATATATATATATATATATATGTGTGTGTGTGTGTGTGTGTTTGTGTGTCTGTGTTTGCCCCACCACCACCACCACCGCTTGACAACCGATGTTGGTGTGTTTATATCCCCGTATCTAGCGGTTCGACAAAAGAGACCGATAGAATAAGTACTATGCTTACAAAGAATGAGTCCTTGAATTCGATTTCTTCGACTAAAGGCGGTGCTCTGGCATGGCCGCAGTCAAATGACACGCACATAAAAAAAGAATATATATATTTATAGAGAGAGAGAGAGAAAGGGGAAGAGCGAGAGAAAGAGCAGGAATGGAAGCGTTTATATTCACACTTTAATCTAAAAGAAATAAAAAGATTCTTAGACATTTTCTTCTGTGTCCTAACTTAAGAAAAACAATGATACATATATTTTCAGATATTGTGTCTCCATATGCATTTAATGATATAGATTCGTCCGATGACTATGCCGTG
>NC_043007.1:9300022-9307873 GCF_006345805.1 Octopus sinensis
ATACTGAGTTATGTCAATACAGAATACCTTCACCGGAAACTATTTGACCCAGGTACAAAAGAAAAAAGAAATTCTATTTATTTTCATTCATTCGTTTTTTTTTCTATTCATTTTATTTATTTATAAATCTGAAACTATGTATTCCGAAATACAAAATCGTAGAGTTAATGCGCTAGATGACTCACAGGTGAAGGTTTAAAATAAAACGGTTATACCGATGAACCAATGAGCTTTTGCAGCTACTACTTGACTAAATTATATCGGTATGTGTGAATGCAGCTTTAAAGAAAGTATGCAAATTATGCATTCATCTTTAGATAGCAGACTCAGAAAGCAGGATCAGGGAATATAGAATACTTGAAAGTTCATAAGAACTTCGAAATCGTGAGCTGTTAAAAGTTTTATTATTTGTAATCAAGACTGCGAAAATTTCATTTGGTTAACATTTACCAAAGGTGAGAAGTTTTACTGCTCGGTAACTGCGGTGGATTTTCCTTTAGAAGTTAAAGTATGTCAGAAAGATATTTTAACTAATGCAAAGTTAGTTTATTGGTGCGGATGCTGTTATATTTACGTCGACAAGACGAGAAATCATTTATTTCACTGCTTTTCAGTTACAGCAGGGGCTTGAAGGTATGTACCTGAAAAATCCTCATAATGTAGTAAATTTTCACATAAGCAAAAGGAAATTTAATGAACATAACGATGGATCGCGCCAGTAGACAGTGATTGCGTGGCAACTGCCTCTTTCATCAATCTACTCCTACATGCATAAGTACATGGACTAATACACATAAACAAAATCTCACTCACACACATACACACATATATGTTATTGTGACTTTAAAATATAGACAGTGTAACTGGATGCCATGCTGAGACACGATCTTGAATTGAATAGTCGAACAAATTGACTGAATTAAACAATCTTTTCTTTTATAATAAACTAGCAGTATTGCCCGGCTCGTGCGCTCGTGCGTTCTATGCACGCGCGAATTAAGCTAAACTTAGATGAAGTTCAATCAAAATTCAACTATTTTGGTTTTAAAATGAAGCATTTAATGCCCTCTATTTTTGCGCTTATGTGCTCCATTTCCTCAATAGGAAGTATGTAGGAGCGTTTCATAATTTTTTTTTGATCAAATAATAGCATTGTTGAATTATTCTTTTAGATCAGTATTTCTCAACGGGGATTTCAGGGGAGAATTCCAGGGAGTCGCTGGCGATGTATCGTGATGATCAAAAATCCGGCCTGCTAAAATTTGGTTAAAGTGATTCAAACTGCAGACTCAACGCAAAATGGTCACATTTAATTCAAAGCGTTAAAAATATTATGAAAATAATTGGTATGTGTTCACAAAGTCCAAACGATTAATACGAAAAACTCTCCAGGCTACATCCCGAAAATTCATTTCTTTGCCGAATTTCTACAATATTTACGGCGATTCGTTTTTATATCTTGATTTTCTATTTTTCATGCAATTTACGCATGTTTGCACGCGTGGTGAACACAGTTCACGTCAAACAACTGACTGAGTAAAGTTCACTATTCAATGCATGGATAAGGCCTAAACAAACACATTATCGATTTTTGCACTTGCGAGATGAATTTCGGAACAGAAATAGCGCAGTTCAATTTTCATTCGCCTAAACTTTAAGTGACCCATTTTTGGGGGTTCTAGGATTTGTTGGCTAGGAGATGTGCGGGGAAGTTAAACACACAAACACACACAGAGGTACAGACACAGACACACAAGTTGAGTTTTATATATATAGATTTAATTGTCTTTACATCTGATAATTATTCTTCAGTTATAGAGGCATAGAAAAACGAACACCGGTTATCCAGTGATATTGGGGAGGATGACACAGACAAAAAACGTACACACACAGCTGTGTGTGTTTGTTTGCTTTTGTGTGTGTGTTTGTGTGTGTGTGTGTATATGACGGTTTCCGTCTACAAAATTCACTCACAAAGCAATCCTTTGACCGCTCCGAGGCTATTGTAAAAAGCTCTTGCCCAACCCCCGGCGCAATTTGGTCAAGTGAACCTGAGATGACGAGGTTGCAAATTGAGTTTCTTATTATCCACTCAGCCTATATACCTCCGCCTGTATGTTAAGTGCCCACCATTTTCATTCTTTCCTTTCTTACATTTGTAGTTACTTCTCCGTTGTGATTTTGTGCTGATTTGAAACACTTAGCCAAATAAGTTTATTCTTGTCTCAACCAAACGTGTGTAGAGATTTATCGTGATTATTTTACTGTAAATGGTTTTAGCGTTATTAATAATACTCAGCTAATTATTTATAATATGAATCATTACCATGATCGATAAAATGCATTTATTATTTTTTTTTCTAGATGATCCAAACGAAAAACAAAATATATTGTTTTCATTTAAACTCTTAACACTACATGTACGTGAGCGAAAGCCCTGCATGTATTAATGGACGTTGACACAATTTTATGGAATATGATACGACTAAATATATTGTTTTGAGGGTAAGCCTGTGATAAAAATACACATAACAGAAATGACTCATACAAATGTTCTGAAAGGCCACATATCATATTTCAATCTACTTTTAAAACTGAAATGTTTGGAGATATTAAAGACTCCATTTTGGTATTGCATTTGTCATAAAAAAAATTACGAAACATTCTACAAATAATAACAAATGTTTTACTTTGCACAAATGATGATGATGATGATGATGATGATGATGATGATGATGATGATGAAGATGATGATTGTGGTGGTGGTGGTGGTGGTGGTTTTGGTGGTGGTGGTGCTGGTGATGATGCTGATGATGATGATGGTGACAGTAGTTCTTCGTTGTCCGAGAATGATGATTCTGAAAATTCTTGCTGAACAACCCATCTTTTAGAGCTGCAGTTAACCATTAATATCCATTACACTCTGTAAGATAAGACCTTCTCCGATATAGGAATTCTGATCTATAAGTATCAGGACAGTTGCCATAGTAACAAAGCTAAAACACGCAAAGTAAAGCATTAAGTTTTAACGTTCTAGCTCACTTCCGCTGCTTACAGTAGAGCTTGGAAGGAATGTGTGTAACGTGTGATCGGCGCACTGACCATGACAGAGGAATTTGTCATGGTGATACCTGCCCAGCGGTCAACGCAAAGTTGCAGAAAATGTATGGAAAGGAGTGCATGAGCCGCACACAAGTGTACGAGTGGTTCGGATGTTTCCAAGATGGACGAACAGTGTCGACACTGACGAACGTTATGGGAGACCTGCAACCAGCAGAACTGAGAAAAACATTGCAGATGTGCGTGCATCTGTGTGGGGTAATCGTTGAATCACCATCCTTGAGTTACCAGATGATATAACTATTAGTTACGGTTCAATTCAGTTCATTATCAATGAAGATTTCAGTATGAGACGCGTGTCTGCCAAGTTTGTTCAAAAACTGCTTTCATCTGACGAAAAAGACACTCGGATTTCAGTTGTACAATATCTCATTGATTGTGTTGAGAACGATGAAAATTTTTTGAAAACTTTTTGAAAACTTGGTGCAGGCCCCTAAGCTGGTATTACCAAGCTTTTGGCAAAATTTGGTACAGATTCTCTGCCTAGCTTTCTCTGTCACGGTGAATGCTACGATCACACGCTACAGACCTTCCTTCCAAACACCGCTGTAAATAGTACAAGTTAGTTACAACGTTAAATCTTACTGCGCACGCACAACAGCGTTCAAGGTTAATCTGTGCCAAGCGGCTTCACTATGCTTGCTTTAGCTTTGTTATTGTAGCAGCAGTCCAGATTCTTATTGATTAGGCCACGTACATAAATATTCTCCTCCTTTGTCACAACGGTAATAGCTCCCAAATCTCTTAATGACACTCTTTTTTCTGTGTATTTTCCTAATTTAAAAACTTACAGAACAAAATATCTTGTATTATTATTATTCAAATAATTTAAAACCTCTGCACTGCATCGGTTTCACATGCTGCTTCAATTAGTAGTCACACTTTTGTAGTATAAGTCACAATGATTTTACCGCATTGGATTTAAAACTTTGAGAATAATGGAGGGTGCAGATTTCAGGTTTCTTGAATATGAAACTTTATGATGTCCTCCCCAGCCCATTCACGTAACACTGTTCTCGTGAGAAATGAGAAAAACTTACGCATGCTACTTCTGTACTCAGAGATCGTAGAACACATCATGAATAGTCTGCGTCGATGGACTGGGTGAAGAGGACTATCTGTGGACACAAGTCCAGTTCTTCAAGACTAAAGATAAGTCAATGATCAAGTGAATCATACACAACACCGTAGAGAAAGACTTTTATATTAATATATTTCATTCAACGCTGTTTTGTGCACATTATCAATTTAATTCCAACCTGACCAAGTTTCACTCCCACCAGCATTCGTTCCGTATGGAATTTTAACAGGAATAATTGCATTCTTATTGGGTTGCGTCCTATGATCCAATGACATCATTCTCAGCCTGTTTTGTCTTTACCCATGCCTAAAAAGAGACTTCTGTACAGAGACTCGCCCTCCAGCGAAAGGTCTTCCTATATTTGTGTACACACATATGCATATTCCCTAGAAGAATGTTAACGAAGACGTTGATTTGTAACACAAGTACAACACTAAGCTTGATTAATATTATGCATATAATAGCGTATTTAATCAAAATAAAAACATTACAATAAATGAGAAATAAGTGTCCTTATATTGTCACTTTAATAAATTGTGTGATATATTGCGATCAGTGGTATGCGACAATAGTTTAAGATATTGCCTTCAGCAACAGGCTGATTTGAAAGTTGTGGTCTTCATTCCTTCCCAGTGGTTCTGTAAAGAAATGAAATTGTTATAAACGAGAATATGATCTGATCTGTAATCTCATTTCACCAGAATTACCCATCGTTCAGCGTGATGCATCAAGAAACTCAACCCCCACCGCATACTCTAGCCTACTCTTTGTGTGTATAACCCTGTACATACAAACAAATATATGAATGTATACATAAATAAGATACGGTTCCGTTTCATGTGTGTGTAGTCGTATACAAACATATATATATAAATATATATACTTACGTATGTATGTATGTGTTTGGGTGTGTGTACATATAGTTGATGTATTTATAAGCTTTTAGTTGCGCAAAAAGAAAAATGGTATGGAATATAAATCAAAAGGAAAAAAAGACTATCAAAATCTCTCAGTATCGTGTGTATAGACTGACAAGAGGATGTGACGTATGAACAATAGACTTGATGTTGAAATCCATAGCTGGTGCCAAATTGACGTTCATTTTATACTATGATTATTTTATATTGTAAATGAATAGGTATGGAATTATAGGAGATACACGAAAGCGAATAAATAACCATTTAAGAAGAGAAAGACAAGATGAAATGAACAGGAAAAAAAATGAAAGGGATGAGATATTATATATTTTGTTATTTATCACAGCTCAGTAAACTTGCGTGTGAATTATGTTTAGAAATACATGTCTGTCCATATATTATCTATAGAGCTTGTTGCGATATTGTCTTCAATTGTTGAAAGACGACGCCAGTAAGCTAAAAAGAAAAAAAAGAGAGAGAGATGGATATGTTTTAAATAGAAGACAATAAATATGAGAGATCAGTTTATATATCGGAAATGGTTTAATATTTCAACATATTATTAGTTTGAACTAAACGCATTAGTAACTTTTTTTTCTGATACCTTTTGTTCAAGTATATTTACGATATATTAGAATATTTACATAAAAGATATAGAGATATTGTCCATAAATACAAACACTGTTCGCAACATTTTCTTTAGTGCTTTCATCGCCATATTTGCATTACATTTGAAACTCCCAATATTTACTTTAAACATTGACTTAGTACCATTACAATCGTATTTTCAATATGGAGTCGAAAACGAATAGCGCATAATTTATGTATATATGATTAGTCAAAATTTCTCTAGAACATTTTTGAGAGATAAGTAAATCTCTGCAAATGCAACCCATATGTCTGAAGAGTGTAATCCGCCTCACTTAAATGGAAGGCAGGTTGCCCAGAGCATATCTATGAAGTGGAATGCAATTTCATGACTAAACATCTCGTTTTTCTGTTCTAATTCGTGTACAAATATGATAAATTAGCAGTTTTGTAGATTGGACATAGACTATTGATTTCTCAGATATTGGCTCATAAAATATAATGTGGCAGATTTAGAATTAGGTCATTCGTAGCGAAATGAGAGGCTCCTAAAACCCTGGGATGGAGAATGGTGAAAAACCAAATGCGCCTATGCCAGTCGTAAGTCAGGAAGAAGCAGAACGAAGGAACAATCTGGTCCCTGTCAAAATCATGGATGGCTAAACACGCGGCAAAATATGATATACAACGCTCTAAATAGCAGCAGATGCAGTTTTCTCACACATACAATCTACTTCCGACTTTGTGAAACGAAACATAATTCGCCATGGCGTTATACCAGAAAGTAATATAGAGCCCGTTGATTTCGCCTTATATCTATTTCTTTATTGCCCACAGGGGACTAAACATAGATGGGACAAACAAGGACAGACAAGGGGATTAAGTCGATTATATCGACCCCAGTGCATAACTGGTACTTGTTTAATCGACCCCGAAAGGATGAAAGGCTAAGTCGACCTCGGCGGAATTTGAACTCAGAACGTAACGGCAGACGAAACACCGCTAGGCATTTCGCCCGGCGTGCTAACGTTTCTGCCAGCTCGCCGCCTTATATCACCATATTTTAACATCGCAAATCACATCATATCAACGAGTTATCTTCGACAAAACAACATATTCCGTGGTTCTCAACAGGAGTCCATTTGATTTTTGCGGCTAAAATTTGTGCAATAAATTTGGTATTCTTCTACCATATACAAAGTATTTTAACATACAACCCCTGATATTTAAATATAAAAAAAATATAACAGGATTTTTTAAGAAACGAAATGCCTATGAGGATCCACTCGAGTAAAATAGGAATCGAAGGTTTTAAAATAGTTGAGAACTACGCAGCTAGACTAGAGCAGGACGACATATTTAAAAACAGACTTTTCCTTATACTGTAACAATAATAAATTCATTCTTCATATATTTGTGAGGTAAATTGCAGACCCCTTCGTATTTCATATACCACATCATTTTATAATGATGTCATACGATGCCAGAAAATATAGGTCTGACTGATATGCCTCTGAACTGCTATGATTAACAATCAAATTTGCTCCACGATAACAAGCAAAAACTTATGTAACCTAAGACGACGAATTGTCGTTGTTCTGCAACGAGTACAAATCTAGAAACCACGGAGGCGACGCTCCATCATCTGCATAAAAATCAGGTCCATAAATTCTCTTAGATTAATAGAATGGATTGATGGCAGAGGAGGTCAATCGTTGAAAAATATAAGTGAAATTTTACGATCTTGATATTTTGTGAGATTGAGAAAAAAGGGAAGGCATTGTGCTCTCATTTAAGCAAACGTACCAGAATTAACCCGAATGAATTGTAGTTACAATAAGCATAGGCAAATGAGCTTAGGCCATGAAGGAAATGGGCGCACTTGTAATGGAGCTACTCCAGCGAATGGCGAAAAATTGGGATATGACGATTCCTTCGATCGCTCCTGGGTAGTGGTACAGCAATAGTCGGTAGTTTTGTATAAATGATTCTCTTGTTAATTGCCTTTTTTTCTTCATTAACATGCATTTATATAAATTAGCTGTAGCCGAAGAAATTCCACAGTTATCTGGAAATTGGTTTCTATATATTCTTCTTCTTCTTGTTCTCTTCTTGTTCTTCTTGTTCTTCTTGTTCTTCTTGTTC
>NC_043007.1:9307973-9310473 GCF_006345805.1 Octopus sinensis
TAACGCCCCGAAAGTTGGAGAGGCATGTGATGTTTTCTTTTTTTTATGGGGATCGTATGAACCAAACAAGCTAAATCTGAAATCACCTCCGTCATCATTATGATAATCGTCACCGCCACCACCACCATCGCTACCACAACCACCACAATCACCACCACCACCTCTTCATCTTTCTGAGCTCCTAACTGGATTGAATTATTAAGTAGAATCTTTCAAATCAACTAACCTCCGAAGAGTCAGGTACCGGCGTAGTGGTAGTGACAGTGGCAGTTCTGTTTCATTACAAATGGGGAATGATGAGTGGGTTCTTGCCAATAAATTTGCGGCCTCTAATGGTCAGGTAAGGTTGCCGACCTTTCGAATAATTTAGAATAAAGAAATAGTGCACCTACTGGCCATAATTTATGGACCGGGGAGTTTATTTTGCTAAATTATTGAATGGGTATATGTGTGATTCAGGAATTACCCTTTGATGTTGTGTGCGGGAATGTCCGGAGAGTTCATAAGAGTTTTTAAATCGAAGTGATTAGTGGGGTTTAATTATGAGTTGTTAAAGATGAGACAGTATGGGACTTACTAATGATTTTTCTTTGATGTGCGTTATGATTGTGTATATGTAATGTTGAACGACACAATATAGTCGGTCCCCTAAAAATATATCTTTTTGGAGGTAATTCAGATTTGATCTGATGTAGTCAAGTCGTTTGTTGATATTGGTTTTGTGCGGATGTCTAATGAGATAACGAAGGGACTATTTCTACACATTATTTTCTATGATAGGCATGGACAGGTAACATTTATACATTTCTATTCTAGGCAAAAGGCCCGAAATTGTTTTGGGGTTGGGACCCAGTCCTTGACGGAATTTGAACTCAGAACGCAATGGCAGATGAAATACCTAGGGGCTAAACACAGAGAGGACAAACAAGGACACACAAACGGATTAAGTCGATTATATCGTCCCCAGTGCGTAACTGGTACTTATTTAATCGACCCCGAAAGGATGAAAGGCAAAGTCGACCCCGGCGGAATTTGAACTCAGACGAAATACTGCTAAGCATTTCGCCCAGCGTGCTAATATTTCTCCCAGCTCGCCGCCTTAAGGAAGACCGATTTGGTAACTCTAATGATATATGTAGAAAATGGACGTATGTGTACATAATAACGGAGAACGTAATAATAATAATAAGGTAGAACTTAGGCTAAACGTGGAGACCAGCTCTAATGGCATAGTGCCACGAATACATGAACTTCTTCAGCCAATATATAACTCATCGAATAAGATGCAGAACGGACTTTACTATAAGGAACAAGGAAATTATACGGGTATTACGTGTGTTAACATTAGAACACGATGTAAAACAGAAAGAAATTTATCTTTAGTCCTGTTAACACAGCATAAAAAGGAGATAACCTTTGTTATTTGGATAAATATAATCTATATTTAAAGGCATTGATAAGGATATCATTAAATTCTGTTTCAAATTTATCTTATTGAATATACAAATGTAGATAAGAACTTCTATAAGTTAGAAAGATTCTATATCTATACACAGACATATATGTATACATACATACAAATACATACGCGCACATATACACACACATATCTATATATATAAATACATATATATATTTGTATATATATGTACTTATATATATATCTGATATATATATACGTATATATATGTACGTATATATATATCTGTATATATATATATGTACGTATATACATCTGTATATATATATATATATATATATATATATATATATACGTATATATATGTATACATACATATCTACATATATATGAAGTATGTATCTATTCATATTTCTATGCTTATATGAATTTATATATAGACACACATACTCACACAAACACACACACACACACAGAACACGCAGATGCACACATATATAAAGACACACAGGGACTCACGCACATGTATGTAACTCGTAATGTGCGTATGCATTTATGTATCGAAATATCTACATGTTCGTGCAAACACATGGGGAATCCATACACACTTGCGTGCACATGGTGATTACAACAACGACTGATAGACGAAAGAATGTGCGTGTATGGGGGAGGGGGAGTTATGAGTATGTCTAAATATGTCTATGCATATACATATGTCTACATATTTACACAATATAGGAATATATTTCGGTATACGGATTAAATAGAATTTTTTATTAAAATACATCATCATTTGCAAACAGGTGTGCCGTTTTCATTATACAAAAAACTCGTTAATTTGTCTCAAAAAAAAAAAGAGAATGGGGAAAAGAATGATAGATAGATAAATAGATATATGAATAGATAGAGGGAGACAAAAAGAGAAAGAAAAAGAAAGGAGAAAAGAATGAGTGACTGAGAGAGTGAGAGAGTGGCGTATAAATGTAGTACATAGGACGTATCACGTTGAAGTACTGAAGCGACCATACACATAGGCAAGCAATATTGTAAATTACATACTTATTAAATATGTATTACATA
>NC_043007.1:9315473-9370300 GCF_006345805.1 Octopus sinensis
TTATGTGTAAAAGAAGTTTAAAAGCAGTGCATATTTTAAAATGTCTTTGTGTCTATATTGAATATAAAGCGATAGCATTGTTCAACTGCCATTTAATTACTAAGCAAATATCATACAATTCATCTGTCCTCCTCTGCAACCTTAGGGTCATTAACATGATTTATATTTCAACTGTTGCGTTTATCATTTATTAAATGGCTTGCCTGTGAATAACACATGCTTTTGTTATATTTTATAGAACACAGAATAACCTCCAACCATTCTCGAGGTAGTGCTATCTTAATAGTAGAGATAATCTTCACGACAATAGAATTGGTTAAAGAAGTTTACCTCAGTAAAAGAGATATCTAAATGTCTATAGTTTATAATATTTTCAATATGCAAACACCAGCGAGACGTGATGTTGTTCTATTGCTTTCTTTTATGATATCGTTTTTTTCTTTTCTTTGTTTTTTTTTTCTTTGTTGTTGTTGTTCTGAATAATGCATAATTCCACTACTGCTACTCCTTCTATTTCCATTAACCACCACCTCCTTTAGGCTATATTAATGTATTCAGTATTTTATTTAATGCTTTTTTAATGATATTTTCGTCAGTTTAATATTCCAACTACCTGTTTGAGATAATACTTCATCTGGTGTGTTTCAGTAAAAATATTAATTATTAAACGCAAAATTTTCCATTGCTTCGGTATCTTAATAGTTTTACTGATAAGCTTCAGAAGTGGTTTTTCCATAGTTGCAAACTGGCACTGTTCTAAAGTTTAGGTAAATAGCTGAAGGTGTTTTCAAAACGATTCCATTATAGATGATATGCCATTTACATAGAAATAAAGTTTACGCAATTTTGTATAGGCATTTATCGCAGTATTAAATGCGGACAAAGGTGACATATCTAGCACCAATAGCGTGACTGTTAATGTTGAACTGGTGAAGAGCGGAGGAGAGTGTTATTGTGGAACGGTTAGCGGTTGCGGTGATGGGGTTTTATCGTTGACAAGGGAGAGTCGTAGGTGAGATTGAGGCTGGCATTATGTTGCTGATTTCTCTTTGATGCACCGAATAAGTTATAAAAGCCGAGAAAATATATCATCTTCAGATGTAAAGGGACTTTATTAGGAGATAATATAAAATAAGCATATAAATGCAATAATTCATGTATGCACACCCGTATGTGTGATCATATACATACATACATACATACATACATATATATATATATTTATATATATATATATATATATATATATATATATATAGATGTATGTGTGTAATTTTCTTTTGTTGGTTGCGATATAAATATTTAAAATAAAACTTTTAAACACAGAAAGTTTGTTATGAACCTGTGTATAACATTAACCATGTACATGTGTTTATCTGTGCGTATGCGTGTATGTGTGTGTGTGTGTGCGTGTGTGCGTCTGTGTGAGCGTGTATCTGCATATGTATGAACACATTATACATGTATATAATATTTTTTTTTTGCTATATGATGGGGTGGGCAGTGTATCTGACGGCATTAATTTGCTCTGACCTTAGACAATGTAGGAGAATAAATAAAACAGACGAGAGATCGACTTGTCTAAAAAGAGAAGTTCTATGTAATGGCTGATGATATGTTTGTGTTTCGCTTCTAACCGTTGTAGGTCAAGAGAAAATGGAAAAGGATGACCGAAACAGATTTGTAAAGGAGATAAGAACCAAAGAACGAGAGATGAATCACTCGGTGACAGTTCATTGACTTTCTACTGACCTTTTTATACAAAGAAGAAACACTAGGAGTAATGGAGGAAAGTCAATGTGGTGTGGAGAAAATGGCGAAAGAAAAAATAATTGATGAGGGATCACACAGACGTAAAGAAAGAAGGAAAGAAAGAATGAAGAAGCAGAAGAAGTGAGGAGAAGGAAAAAGAAAGAAACAGAAAGAAAAGAAGCCATTCGTAACTATAAGAACCGCAAAAATGAAAACAACAGAGGAGAAGAACATTAAATATATCAGCTATAAACTCGTTAATATGTTGATGTGTGTGCGTGTGTATGCACAAATATATATATATATATACATATGTATATACACATATATACATCTATATATACACACACATATATATATACATCTATATATACATACATATATATATATATATATATATACATACACATACATATATATGTATACATATATATACATACACATATGTGTATATTAATAAATACATATGTTTATGCATATATAATTCAATATATATATATATATACATATGTATATACACATATATACATCTATATATACACACACATATATATATACATCTATATATACATACATATATATAATATATATATATACATACACATACATATATATGTATACATATATATACATACACATATGTGTATATTAATAAATACATATGTTTATGCATATATAATTCAAATATATATATATATATATATATATATATATATATATATATGTGCGTGTCTGTTATCTGTATACACACATACACAAATATATATCATATATGTATACATACAAACCAATATACATATAATATATATACATATGTGTGGAGGGTTGTGTGTGTGTGTGTGTGTGTGTGTGTGTGTGTGTGTGTGTGTGTGCGCTTGTGTTTGTGTGTGTATGTGTGTGTATGTATATCATATTGAAAAAGGCAACATCAAAGAATTTTTCAGTTTCGGAAAAGTGACCGTGGCACGAGAAAGAATTTGTGAGATGGTATAGCCGCTTTCATAGCGGTTAGGATAATTTAGCGGGAAAGAGGGGCTGTGAACAATGAAGAAATGGGTGTAAAAGAGATAAGATATATAAACAACAACAAGAACAATAACAATGGAAGGGGCCAAAATGATATGAGGAAATATGAAAAAGGCGTACAAAAATCGATGACCTTAATTCTAGATTCATACTTTCTCCTTTCTTAAATTTGCTCCCTTAGGCTTCTTAAGAGAAATCTTGCGTTTTCAATACAGCTACTTTAAAAGAGATATAATATTTTACTGTTGTGGACTTAATATGATGATGACAAGGAAACAGAAATGAAAAATACGTTTAAAATTTCTTCGGGTCCGTGGATGTTGCGTTCGGTTAAACGTTGAAAGAAAAAAATAAACGTTTCTTTTTCCCTCTTTGCTAATTAGTTTACTGGACGAGGTAAAGAGGAGCAAAGCCACGAATTCTAATGCTGTGTCCGTAATTGGAATATTGCATTTTTTCTTTTTATTCTTTTACTTGTTTCAGTCATTAAGCTGTGGCCATACTGGGGCACCACCTTGGAGAATTTCAGTCGAACGAATCGACCCCCGCACTCTCAATTCTCTAAAGCCTGCTGCTAATTCTATCGATCTCTTATACAAACCTGCTAAATTACGAGGATTTAAGCATACCAGCACCGGTTTTGAATCGCTGGTAAGGGACACTCACTGAATTACACATACGCATATATATATATATTATATATATATATATATATATATATATATATATATATATATATATACAATAAGAGGCTTCCAAATAGGAAAGCGTTGTGCTAGAAGAGCGGTAGAAATCTCAAAACCACAAGAAAAAGGATAAATTCTCGAAAGGAATGTAAGTTAAAATCTATTTCCCAGACCATGGTTTCTAACTATTTCCAGCAAAAAGATATTCGCCGAAGGCCAGTCTTCATCAGTGGGATAGCCTTTAGAAATCAGACATACAGACAGCCAGATCCACACGTATAACTAACGGTTTGTATATCCTAACTTTTCAAACCACTGTGTAGACGCAGATTATACCCGGCGACTTAGAGGATGCCGGTAAAAATTTCGAACAAATTTATCAAACAATATTTAAACATAATACATAAGGCAATAATAAATTATTACCAGTGGCCTAGCACAAGAAAAAAACCCCGAATTAGTCATTAGATTATATATCATTCATATAGAAATACAATAAGAGGCTTCCAAATAGGAAAGCGTTGTGCTAGAAAAAGCAGTAGAAATCTCAAAACCACAAGAAAAATGATAAATTCTCGAAAGGAATGAAAATTAAAAACGTTTCTCATCTCAACTACTTCCCATTCACGCTTCATCTTTATCAACAGTGCAAAAATGGGCAGCTGAATTTAGGAAGGGAAGGCAGAGTCTTGAATATGACCGACCTCTGGCCGTGCCGCAACTAATACCACCCAGGAAAATATTGATCGTGCTCATCACGTGATGATGGATTAGCGAAAATAGCTAATGCGTTAGCCTTTTCCGTGAGAGTATTTAGAATATTCTGCTTAATGAACATGGCATGGCGAAGGTTTCTGTTCAGTGGGTGTCACGTCTACTGGCCCTTGATCAAAAACGCACCACGCTCATCATATCGCGGGAAAATCTAACACTGTTTGAGGCAAATCGAGTTGGTTTCCTTGAACGTTTCCTAAGGCAAGATGAGTGTTGCCTTTACTACTTTGAGCAAGAAACAAAGAGAGAATTCGTGCAGTGGAAACACCCTTCTTTAACTGTTCCAAATAAGGCCAGTGTCTTTTCATCTGCAGAGAAGTTGATGTAAAAGACATTGTACTTTGTGATTATCTTTAAAATGGCCACACTATCAATGGGTCAAGTTATGCCAACTTACTGCGGTAGTTATGAATATCTGTTAAGGCCAAACGCCCTGGAAAGCTAATGAAAGAGATCTTCTTACATCAGGTCAATGTTCCAGGACACACGTCCTTCGTTTCAATGGCTGCTGTGCGTGATTGGCTTTGAACTGATTGATCATAATCCCTGTTCTCCTGATTTGACCCCAGCTGATTACTAGCTGTCCTCCAACTTCAGAAACTTTTCTCTGGGAGGCAGTATCCCAGTGATGATGACATCATATCTGTTGCTTCTTCAGCAATGGGAACCATGCACTTCAACACCGATTGAAGAAGTCTGTAGACCGCCAGGTGAACTATGCTGAAAAATAAACCGAATTTGCTTACATTCCATGAGATTATCTCTTTCAGCCTATGGACTCGTATTTCTTGGAATCCCATATCAGATTCCATTTCGGAAAGACTACCATGATACAAGTTTTTGTCGGATTCTACATCTGTTTTCGTCACAGAGTATCATATTATCAAGATTGTCCTTCTACATAAATATGCTGGTGTTCGAATTCAAAAAGTGTTAGTTTTTATTTCAAGAAGGTCTAGAAATATCTGCTGGGTGTACACAATTCACAACGTGCTCACTTTAAATTCGAAACAGTTTCGTATTTTCAGTGGAATGTGTTCATATATCAATATATTTAAGAGAGAGAAAATATGAAAATTAGACAAAACCAAACAAATTAGACACGATGGTCGCGGATTGAACATTGCTCAAGTGAATCGTGGGGAATCTCATTCGATACAAAAACATAAACAATACCTTAAATTCAACTTACGTTGAAAGTCAACAAAGTTTGCTTTAGAAGAGTTGAGATGTACTGAAAGATACGGATAAGGAAATAATTTTATTTTCAAACGCAGGATAATGCTAATAATATAACATGAACAGAATAAACTATCCATATTTTGAAGAAAAATCTGTCGGCGGCCAGCCATGAGAATCGAACTCAATTCCTTTGACGCGTAATCACAGGGATGTAAGTTCGAGTCTCAGATTTTTTTGGAAAATATGGATAGTTTATCCTGTTCATGCTATGTTATTAACATCATCCTGCGCTTAAGAATAAAATTATTTCTTTATCTGCATCTTATAAACAACATTGTATATGTGTGTGTTTCATGTATGCGTTTGCGTATGTGCATGTGTTTCT
Organism: Octopus sinensis; assembly: GCF_006345805.1. Taxonomy (NCBI): domain Eukaryota; kingdom Metazoa; phylum Mollusca; class Cephalopoda; order Octopoda; family Octopodidae; genus Octopus; species Octopus sinensis. The sequence goes on from NC_043007.1 coordinate 9,321,279, forward strand.
ATGTGTGTGTATGTGTATATATGAATGTGTGAATATGTCTACTTAGAGATAAAGTCCTCGTTGCAGTATGCTGGCTTGCGTGCTACAATGATGCTGAGAGCTATGACCCATGGATACTATCTCCCATGCTGGATTGGTTAAATGATAGAGGCGAGACTTTCCAGAGAAAGGCCTTACATCAGGGAATCATAATTTCAAGAGAAAAGGGTGACCTTCGTACAGCCTTGTATTCCGAACCTAGGGCAAGTGTCATCGATGGTCTACGAAACATAGAGAACCAAATGCTTAAACACAAACGAAATACATACACACGCAGGTACACAAACACGATGAGAAGAAAAGATAGAAAGAAAGCATAAACGAAACAATGAAGGTGAGAAATATTTTCACATAAATATATTATCATTGTGTAGGTGACGGTAATCCGAGGATAATGTACACATTGTCTTTGCATCGGGAAAACGCACAAACTATATGGAGACAAACGCTCGCCTTCATATTACCAATGTACTACACAAAATATTTGACAATTCCCAGAATACTGGCATTAAATTTGACAGAAACTACAAATTTAAGCGCAATAAAGAATTATTCTGATAGAACAATTAAATTCAGCATTTAATTATGTAAGTAAACTGCAATAAATTTCTAAAAGCTGTAATAATTCCTCTAAATGTGAATCTTCATTATAACACTTACTATTTATTATCAAACCTATTATAGAAAACAATAATTTACATGTATATATATATATATATATATATATATAATATATATATATATACATATATAAACAAATATGTATGTATGTATATTTCGCCATTTCCCCTCGAGCTACACATACCATACGCTAATATATAGAAATATTTATTCGTGCAGACATGAAATCTAAATTATTATGGTGTGTTCTAGAGCGCTTTTGATCCCGTGTGTACATCTCAGAAGAATAGAATTTTTCGACGTATTTTCCATGCACATATTACAAGAGAATTTAACGGAAGCCCCCTCATTAAACAATATAAGACAATAGAATAAATATATAAGCACTGTGTTCCAGAAATTACACACCAGTTGCAGATACATAGTTATCTTCAATTCGTCTTCTTTTGTGTGGTTCACGTTGTTTCAGAGCTTAATAGTATTATAGGTGTTTAGACATTTAATACAGTGAGCAAGTAAAATCTAATAAAAACTGTGAGACAGGTGATAACGTAATTAGTGTAATGAACTACAATATTCATGTAATTAAAATTGCATATGTTGGTAAGATAAAGATTCATTAACGTAAATCGGAATTCTGGTAGAAAAAATTGCTAACATAGACAACATCGATATTTTCACAATTTCAAATCAAAATAGAATGTGCACCAATATTATTTTAATAAAAGTAAAAGTTCAAATAGAAAAGCAAAAACAAAAAAAAAACTAGGTAAATTAAAAATACTCGGGGCCCCATCCACAGGAAACGAAAATTTCTTAGATGAAGGCTAGTATCATAAAAGGCCTATTTAGAAATATTTTCTCAGTGAAGAAAGCATAGTGACTAATAACTAACAGTATCGGGTCATCCCATAAATAATGCGGTTTTTTTTATATTTCTTTTATTTATCAAAATTAAGATAAACAAAGTTCTTTGTTGATGTAAAATATGAACTCCTTCATTTTCGACAATGCTCTTCCATCTATCTGGTAGACCCTAGAGACCCCACTTCCAAATTTCACTTGTCCGTGACAAGAAAAAACTTCACTACAGTTCTGACCTGGTCTACAGAATTCATATTCTTTCCGTCAAAATGATTTTGAAGACTACGGTATAAATGATAATCAGATAGGGCAATGCCCTGCGAATATGGTGGGTGGACATCGTTACCCATTCAAACTGTACCAGCGTTTCGAATGTCATCCTCGCTGTATTATTCCGATGAAAGATCACCTTTCGTCTTGAAACCAAAGATGGTCGCTTTTCTTCTAATGCTGACTTGAGCCGTTAAGTTGCTGGCGGTAGATCTCCCCTGTTTGGTTTGTGTTTAAAAGTTTAAAGTGCACTGAACCTTTAATATCCCACCAAGCAGATCACAAAGTCTTGCGTGGTTGAAGATCTCCTTTAGCCTGGGGAGCCGGTGTTTCGCATTTACCTACCCACTATCTTCGTCTTCGTCGAGCTCAGCAGATCTTCCAGGGCGAGGTTCGTCTGCTAGGCAGTAGTCTCCGGCTCGGCATTTCTGGAACTACGGTTGCCACTGACTTACGCTTATTGTCCGATCCCCGTATACTACATTAATATTCCTCGCATTTTGCCTTGCGTTGTTACCTTTATTGAACTCATAAAGCAAAATATGGTGAATGTGCTCCTTTCTCACCTCTATTGTAGCTTTGGAAAAAATATAACTGTCAAAATTGAAATGCAATCTTCAAAACATTGAATAAGAATAAGTACAAAGTAAAATTAATACCTGCTTTTATAGAAAGGTGATGCCAGTAGTTTATACTGTCCCGCTCCGAATGTTTGTTCATGCAATTGAAAACACCTTATTATTTATGGGATGACGTCCAAATAGTCTCTGATGACGAAATATCCCATACTCGTGGATATCCCAGAAAAGGCTGTAAAATTTTGAATTTCTTCTTGTAATAATATTGTATACGACTTGAGAACAATTATATATCCGCTGCATCGGGAATCTGCAATGGCTCTAAAACTAACGTCTCGGCTATAACCTTCGAGTCCCATTAATCCGTTACAGCACTTACCTAGCGTACCTAATCGATTAGATTACCAGAGAACTAAACCCCTATACTGTATATATATATATATGTGTGTGTGTGTGTGTGTGCGTGTACATATATATATAACAGAGAGTTTGCATGTGTGTGTTTATGTGCGTATGTTACTTATGCATTCGAAAAGTAAAATGCCGAATTTGACCTACGTGGTATCAAAAGATTCAGTAATCGTTCGGTTACCTTTGCATACTTTCTACGTTATCTCAACAACCAGTTTTATTCGAAAAACACTGCTCTACGACGAACTGAGTTCAATAATTATTATTTAAAAGCTATAATGGAAATGACAAAGGAGCATAATCGGCATACTTTACATTATGAGTTCAATAAAGGCAATAACGAAAGGGAAAGTGCGTGGAATATTAATGCAGGATATGGCGATCGGGGGATAAGTGCAATCCAGTCTCAAAAGTGGTTCCAGAAGATCCGAGCCAGAAACTTCTGCATAGAAGACGAGCCTCGTCCCGGAAGAGCTGTAGAGCTGACGAGGACGTCCTGCAAACCATGGTGGAACAAAATTCCATCGTAGCTGTTGAGGGACTAGCAGAGAAGCTTGGATTTGGCCATTCAACCAGTCATTTAAGTCAGCACTGTGGAGGCGCAATGGTCCAGTGGTTAGGGCAGCGGACACGCGGTCTTAGGATCGCGGTTTCGATTCCCAGACCGGGCGTTGTGAGTGTTTATTGAGCGAAAACACCTAAAAGCTCCACGAGGCTCCGGCAGGGGATGGTGGTGATCCCTGCTGTACTCTTTCACCACAACTTTCTCTCACTCTTACTTCCTGTTTCTGTTGTACCTGTATTTCAAAGGGCCGGCCTTGTCACTCTCTGTGTCACGCTGAATAACCCCGAGAACTACGTTAAGGGTACACGTGTCTGTGGAGTGCTCAGCCACTTACGCGTTAATTTCACCAGCAGGCTGTTCCGTTGATTCGGATCAACCGGAACCCTCGTCGTCGTAACCGACGGAGTGCTTCCATCCATCCATAAGTCAGCACTAAAAGAAGAAATTACCATATTTGGTTTCAAGAAGCGCAGTGTTCTTCCATCAGGTTAATGCTCGGCCGCATATAGCGAGAATTACATTCCAAAGGCTGGAGCAGTTTGAATGGGAAACTATGACCACTCACCATATTTGCCGGATATTGACCCATCTGATTATCAGATTTTGCGCAGTCTTCAAAATCATTTGGGCGGAAAAAATATAAATTCTAGACGAGATCAGAACAGTAGTGGGGGAATATTTTTCGTCACGTGCAAGTGAATTTTGGAAGAGGTGCCTTACATTTCTACCAGATAGATGGAAGAGCGTTGTAGAAATTGAAGGCGAGTATATTTTTGATTAAAAAAGAACATTGTTTATCTTAGTTTTGAAAAATAAAAGTGTGGAAAATGCCGGAAACTAGGTAATGTTTCGATTTGCTTCTAAAATTTCACTATCGTCCCATGATTCACGCATGCGTAGAATTCTACTCTGACAAATATTTATGAAAATTTACACATAACATTGTATCAAAATAAGCGAAAACCAAAACAATTTTATTAAAAGACACCCATTTGTCTATGTTATGCGGAAATACAGTCACTCACACTCTGTTTCAAATGTACACGCACACATATATACAAAAAAGATGTATGCATATGTATTTATGCACCTGTATATGACAGATAATGTGTATGTGTGTGCGTGTGAGAGAGAGAGAGAGCGAGTGCCACTTACACATATATGCAAAAAATACGTACGTAACAACACACGCCTTCATTCACTCTCTCTCTCTTCTCTCTACCCGCCCACACGCACTTCCATTTTATATACACGTACATACATCTTTCCCTTTCTACTCTATTTCACTTTCTCCTCTCAATTCAAAGCAAATGTCACTTTTTTACTTTCTCCTCTCTTTCAGTTTTTGCTCTCTTTAAAGCTTAAAGAAATTTAAAAAGATGCGGAATTTAGCGAACGATCATATGATCCCCTGTGATCGGCCATATGATCAAGCTGACAACTTTGTTGCTTCAAACGAAAGAATGCCATAATATAACTTTCCTTTGGCACACACACACACACACACACACACACACACAAACACTAGGTAAATGTTTATACGAATTATGATATTTCTTGCTTTGTGCCCGCGCAAATTTACAGCTCAAAACTAATTGAAATGATCATTTTCTTTTCTGTAAGATCTGCCTTTGATGAGTCTATTTTAAAATCTGATCATCGATATAAACTTAATAAGAAGTTTTCCTAGAAATCCTGTCCTTTACCGGTTGTTCTAGCATGCCCAAGGTGATATTTACGCCCTACCTTTATTTATTTATTCAATTTCGTCCGATTCCTATATTTTCGATACTGCAGAGTAGCATTTTGCCCAAAACACGCGTTCTCAATATTTTAATTTCTTCAGTTTTACATTTCTCTTAATTTTTACTTTTTTCCCCCAATTTTTTCTTGGTAATCCAAGGAGAAAAAGAAAAAAAACACAGTACGAATCTTTAAGAATATACTTCCTGTTCTTTTTTTTTAAAAAAAAAGCAGTAAAACCTCCTTCCCAAACATCCATCCATCATCTCATCACTTTCAAAATGCTACAAACTTCTAATGTTTCACTTTTAGCCTTATGGAAAGTGGGAACGTTCTTCAGAAGCAATGTGATTTATCTGTTATTTGTATCATATCGGGTTCTCAGGTAGTGGTCTGGTATTTTTTACGTCTGCTATTTTAGAAAAATTCTACGCATGCGCAGGAAATGAAATAAGATACTAGATATATTAACACCTAGTTCCTATTATATTTTAGCCTAGATTCAAATAAGCGCGACTGGAAGAATGAATATATATATATATCTCCTAAAGTTACAACTAAGAAAAGAAACCTCTGTTTACTTTAAATATCTCATTATTTTTCTTTAAATATTACCTACTGACGATTACAAATTTGACTATTATGCTGTTTTATTTATGAATGTCATGGTGCATTTGTGTTAAACAATTGCAGAAAAATATGAAGATAAAAACTGAAATACATTTTAACGTTCAGTCTCCTCCATTTCATAAATATGAATGAATTTGTTGAACATCGTTTAATAAGTTGAGTCATATACTGCTTATACATACTTACATCTATACGTATATATATATATATATATATATATATGTATTTAATATACTGTTTAAATTTATTTGCTTATTTATTTAACTAGCTTCATTAACCTGAAGATTGACTATAATTTTAATTCGAATTTTTAATTAAAAAAAATTAAAATTAAAAGTTTAAAAATTTATAAATTTAAAATTTAAAATATAAAATTATAAAAATTTATAAATATAAATTTAAAAATTTCATATTTTAATAATTTAAATTTTAAAGTTTATATTTTATATATATTTTGTATATTATATCAATTATATTTATTTTATGTTTTGGTTTATGTCTATCACTGTTTGAGTTGCCTAATAGTGGTTTTACCTCTAATTTATATATATATATATATATATATATATGCATGTGTGGGCAGCGAATGTCACGAAACGTGTACAACAAAATCTACGAAGAACGAGTAAATGGAATATGAACTATTTTTTCGAACAACGAAAAGCAAAATGGAAAACAAGACAAAAAACTTAAAGAATGACCCTTCATCACTTGTTGGGTGCTTTTTCTACTCTTGAATTTCTAGCATTTCACAACAAGATACGATTTCGATAAAACAGCTGCTCCCACAATGTAAATAAAATAAAAATTGGCAATTTGCGGAGGGTCAAAAGGCTTCGAAGCCTAAACGAGGCTGTGGCGACGAACCCATAACTCAAGCTTAGACAGGACAAAAACATCTTCCTTGATCCAGCTACAACGGAGAGAAAGAAACACAATTTAGGAGAAGAAAGGAAAACGGTCGATTATATATATATATATATATAATATATATATATATATATATATATATATATATATATACAAACAATAAATTAAATTAAATAGAGAGATACAAATGAGAATCCAATAATTTATTTTTATTATAATACAGCATAATATACTATGAGTATAATATAATATAACAAACAATTATGTAAAAAAAACAAAAAAGCCAACAATTTGTTTCGACTTGTATACATTTTTCGATATATAAACAATTCAATTCCCTTTTATATAAGCCTCGGCAGGGCTATGTAGATAAACGAAATTCAGTGTGAAAGAATTGCTGGATTGTAAAGACAATTCAAATGCCTATATATGATGAGAGTGAGCGTTAGCCATTCAACTACAATTCAATTACGTTAAAAATTTAAAAAGCAAGAAAATTATAACGTACAAAATAACTAAGTATAATCTATAACTATAGAAATATATCTCTATATATCTCATATGATATCACTCCAAACTCGTTTATGTCTCAGACAATCTTCCGCTATTATAATAACACAACAATAATGTATATATATGTAATTAAGTATCAGTATCTTACTTAATCTAGAAACTGTAATAAAACATGTAAAAAATATAAATGATTATTATATATTTAATGTATTATAACTCTTGTATTTATTTAAAGTTATTGATATAAAAAAATTTTGTTTAAAGTAGATAATAAAAATTGTTCTATATTTATTGTTTATCTGAGGGAGAACAGAAAATTAACAAAAAATTATTTGTTTACTTAAATTGTCGCAGGGAAAATTGCGTAATAAATATGAAGATAATTTCAAAGCTACAAACACTATTACAAATTGCCGGTAGATGTAGATTTAGGCTATAATAATTCTTATGAAATTATTAGCTTTTTTGATATAATGATATTTGAAGTTACTTAAATAAGGATTATTATTCGTATATTATTGAAGGGAAAACTCAGTAAATATAAGTAATATAAACAAAACAATATTCGAGCATTGGTCCTCGATAAGTATAATATGTTATTTAATTAAAAGACTATATGTAGTATATATCCAAATTTTATTAATTCTTATATTTATTAATCATTATATAAGTAATTCATTATGAATTACATATTACAAATAAGATGTCTTCATTATGCTAAATAATTATATGTATAAATATATTCATTTAAAATTATTAATCAAGTGATGATGATTATAATATTAATAATAGTAGTAGTAGTAATAATAAATAAATAAATATTATTATTTAACTTACTAACAAAATTTAATAACCACAATAATAATTATTATAGTATTATATATTTTATAGCTTGTATTCTTATTACAACAATATTATTATGTTACTTTGTGGAGGCACATAGCCGAGTGGTAAGAACAGCGGACTCGCGATCGCGGGTTCGAATCTCAGACTGGGTGATGTGTGTGTTTATGAGCGAAAACACCTAAGCCCCATGCGGCTCTGGCAGAAGGTAATGGCGAACTTCTTCTGACTCTTTCGCTATAACTTTCTCTCCCACTTTCCTCTTGTAGCTCACCTCCTACGAACCAGCGTCCCATCCAAGTGGGGAAACTATACCCCAACGAAACCGGGAAACCGGCCCTTATAAGGGAGGTGTGGCTCGGGAAGGAACAAACAACAACAATAATATGTTATTTATAAATAAAAAAATAAATAACAATGGGATATTTAAGCAGCTTCACATCTCGTTATTTCTTATTTAAGTAACTTCAAATCTCGTTATTTCTGAAAAACTTGTAACATTTTGATATCCAATATTAAAGCCTAAATATATATATATATACGTGGTATTTTTATAATAATGTTTGTAGCTCTAAATTTATCTATTACGGAGTTTTCCCTCAGATAAAAAAAAAACATTACTGTTACGTATTTCTTCATGTAACCGTATAGAGGTTAAGTACCTTCAGTCACGAGATTACGACGAGTCACCTATACTTCTAATTGCTTTAGAGATGCGATACCAATGGTTACTATATGACCAGCCATAACTTTTAACTTCCTAATATATATATATACTTTTATTGCTTTATCCTTTTATTTGTTTCAGTCATTTGACTGCGGCCATGCTGGAGCACCACCTTTAGTCGAGCAAATCGACCCCAGGACTTATTCTTTGTAAGCCCAGTACTTATTCTAACCGTCTCTTTTTGCCGAACCGCTAGATGACGGGGACGTAAACACACTAGCATCGGTTGTCATGCTATGTTGGGTGTACAAACATATACACACACAAACATATACACACACATACATATATATATGTATATACATATATACGATAGGCTTCTTCTCTCACAAGGCTTTAGTCAGCCCGAGGCTAGAGTAGAAGACACTCGCCCAAGGTTCCACGCAGTGGGACTGAACTCGGAACCATGTGTTTTGTAAGCAAGCTACTTACCACACGGCCACTCCTACACCTATAGTATATATATATATACTGTATATATGCTAAATGTATATATACATATATATATATATATATATATTATATATATATATATATAATATATATATATATATATTATATATATATACACATATATATATATACACATATATATATATACATATATATTCATATATATATATATATATTATATATATATATATATATATATATATTATATATATATATATATATATATACATACATATATATACACACCACACTCACACACATATATATATATATATGAATGTATGTATTATAACGATTGATGGTCATGAATGGAATGTCTTTAATCCTAGTTTTGCTCGATCGAATGTTGACCGAGGGCTGAGCAGGAACAACGATGACAACCCACGCATCCATCGTCGTAAAATAAAAAAAAAGCAACAACAACATAAATACCATAATGTAAACAATCAACTAATTGAAGCTAATGTATTGGAAGCAATAAATCAACACGAAACGGGAAAAATTCAATGGACTTTCAGATATTCTGACAACAACGGCAGCAGCAGTAGCAGCGGTAGCAGCAGCAGCGCTTACAGGAGTAAGAGCTGTAGTGGCAGCGCTAACAAGAACAACAGCAACCACAACGCTTACTACAAGTCCAGCGACATAAAATAGAAAAAAATGTGTGCGAAAATAGTACTATTCATACTATCACGAGCATGTCTGCGAGTAAATTTTAGTAGTAGTAGTAGTAGTAGTAGTAGTAGTAGTAGTAGTAGTAGTAGTAGTAGTAGCAGCAGCAGCAGCAGCAGAAGCAGTTTTAGTAGTAGTTATAGTAGTAGTAGTTATAGTAGTAGTAGTAATAGTAGTAGTAGTAGTGGTAGTAATAGTAGTAGTAGTAGCAGTAGTAGTAGTAGCAGTAGTAGTAGTGGTAGTAGTAATAGCAGTAGCAGAAGCAGTTTTAGTAGTAGTTATAGTAGTAGTAGTTATAGTATTATTATTATTATTAGTAGTAGTAGTAGTAATAGTAGTAGTAGTAGTAGTAGTAGTAGTAGTAGTAGTAAGACTAATAGAAATAATATTAATAGTGAAGATGTAGAAGAAGAAGAAGAAGAAGAAGAAGAAGAAGAAGAAGAAGAAGAAGAAGAAGAAGAAGAAGAAGAAAATGATATAGAAATATCATGATGTTCATCCCCATCCTCCGCAGTAGCAGCAGCAGCAGCGGCAACAACAACAACAACAATGACAACTACCACAGCGACAGAAACAATAATAATAAAAACAGCAAGGTCAGCAATACGAACACAAAAAATACGACGGCATCGCCGATGATTGTAACAATGCAACGAGAAGGCGCCATTGCACAAAATAATCAAAGAAGACGGTTAAATGCGATCGATGGCAGTGTAAGAAAACGTGTGCTAATCAAGAACGATAAATCTGTTCAATTAGTCTTATATTCCAAGGTTAACCTGAGATTAAACAAATCGATGGCTATCAGCTGCAACGGCTAACACTTGAATGCTGAGTTTCCTGTCAAATAATACTCAATACTTAATTTGTTGTTATCTCCCTTTTTGACAATTGAGTTGCTCACAATTGGCTCTAGACGCTTCTGAAAATTTCATTCACTAGCTAAGAGGTAAATTTCAATTAATTTAGAAAATTTTTGCCTACCTCATTCAGTGCGACGTTACCTATCAAAGCCACGGAATGCATATCCCTTTACAGCAAACACATCAAAGACCTGATGCAAGTAAAACGTCTGCATCTGTGCTCTATCTTGCATGTGAGATGGCAGGATCGCATTTCTGATGTAGAGAACCTGCCCTGAACTGGATTTGCGCAGTTAGTGTGGAGGCTATCATTACCACATCGCAGTTGCGATGGGCGGGAAACTTTGCAGGACAGTGGTTGGCAGGTGCCGAAATGCAGTTTTTTCGCTGAATTGGGCCAAAGCAGGCAGAACCGTGGTGGCCAGTATTCGTGATACACGGATGTGTTGAAAATATATATGAAGAACTTCCCAGACACCTGGGAGGAGAAGGCTCGCTGAAGCTGGTAATCCTAGCCATTGAGCAAAAACAACAAACAGAACAAGAAGCAGCAGATGAGAGGCGTTGCTTCTCCGTTGCGTCAAGTAGCTACACCTACAGCATATGTCATGATCAAAATCATACCTTGTTGCCCAGATTCGAGGCCCGTTAGAGATTATTTTTGAACAAGAAGAGTCAACGTCGACAAAAGACAGACAGACGAAGACATATCTAAGTAATTATATATGAAGTAACGGAAACCACTTTCTTATTCGCTCTCTTTTTCTTTCCTTGCTTTTTGTTATATAGCCACACGCAAGGAATTATGCCTGTCGGAGTGTTAATTTTCAAACTCACCGAAACTGAATTGAAGTAGTATTAAATTTCCGAGCATCAGTTTTTTTCCTGAATGAACTACAGCAGAGTGGGTTTATCTAATGGTAGCCAAAGGCACAAATTAGTGTTAATCTGAGGGAAATAGCCTGTGTAGACTAACAGCAGAGGGAATAGAATTTAAATGTTTATTCCCCAGTTAAAACAAGATGAATCTGATTTTAAAAGGGAAAGAAAATGGAAAATGAAATACAGAATTCGAATTAAACTTGTTACGAAATGTTACTAGATGGAACATGATAGAAATAGAAACAAGATCAGATCATCTTCAGATCTCACAAGTAATTAGAATATATATCTAGTCTTGTGCCGTGTATGGGTTTAATTGTGTTTCTTATTTCTTTTTTGCTCACAAGGGGCTAAACATAGAGGGGACAAACAAGGATAGACAAAGGGATTGAACGATTAGATCGACCCAGTGCGTAACTGGTACTTAATCACGATAGATATCCGAAATAGACGAAACTTAGCGTTAGCTGCAGTGAGCCTCGTGGAATCTTTTCAGTGATGCGTATTCGCAACTAGCGAAATATCGTCTCATTCCGATATTCTCATTGGAAATATATACAGGTGCAGGCGTGGCTGAGCGGAAAAGAAGATTGGTTACCAACCATATGATTCTGTGTTCAGTCGCATTGTGTGACATACTGGGCAAGTGTCTTTTACTATATCTTCGAGCCGACCAAAGCCTTGGTAGGCACAAACTGAAAGATGCTCGTAATAGTGTGCCTCACGGGACGAGAGTTTTGTGCGTTGGCACATATCAAATTAGTGCCAATGCACGACAGCCTCCAAGTCAAATTTTAATGTGAAAAATATGAATGAAGCTCTAATTTTTGCATGGAAAAAATTGAGGTTCCAAATATTCTTTGAAAAAAAAAAGCCATTTTTTTTTTTTTTCATATTCAATTCTTCAGATATTTTTATGCATGTGTGTTCATCAGTGTATGGGTTTAATTGTGTTTCTTGTTTCTTTATTGCTCACAAGGGGCTAAACTTAGAGGGGACAAACAATGACAGACAAAGGGATTAAACGATTAGATCGACCCAGTGCCTAACTGGTACTTAATTTATCGACCCCGAAAGGATGAAAGGCAAAGTCGACCTCGGCGCAATTTGAAATCAGAACGTAACCACAGACGAAACACCGCTAAGCATTTCGCTCGGTGTGCTAACGTTTCTGCCAGCTCGCCGCTTTACTTGTGTTTTTCTCTGTCTGTCTGTCTGTCTGTCTATCTGTCTCTCTCTCTCTCTCTCTCTTTGTCTCGCTATCTCTCTCTGTTCTCCTGCAACTGTTTGTCAGTCTTTTTCTTTCTGTCTCTCTCTCTCTCTCTGTTTCTCTCTCTTTTCCTCTGTGTTTGTCAGTCTTTCTCTTGATGTCCCTCTCTTTCTCTCTCTCTGTTTTTCTCGCTATCTCTCTCTGTTCTCCTGCAATCGTTTGTTAGTCTTTCTCTTGATGTCTCTATCTCTCTCTCTCTGTGTTTTTTTCTCCTCCTGTTACTCTCTCTCTCTCTCTGTCTGTTCCTCTCCGTCTGTTTGTCAGTCTTTCTCTTTCTGTCTCTCTCTGCTTGTATCTCTCTCTCCACCTCTCCGTCTGTTTTTCAGTCTGTCTTTCTGTCTCTCTCCTTTTTTTTTTCTCTCTCTCTCTGTTCCTCACTGTTTGTCAGTCTTTCTCTTTCTCTGTCTATCTGTCTCTCTCTCTCTCTCTCTTTCTCTGTTCCGCTCGACCTGTTTTTCAGTCTTTTTTTTCTGTCTCCCTCTGTTTGTCTCTCTCTTTGTTCCTCTCTCTTTCTCTCTCTCACTCTCTCCCTATCTTGCTTTGTGTTCCTCCTTTCCCCCATATGTCAACCGAACAAATGCTCATCAAAGACATTCTTCTCAGAGCGACCCTATCAAATCAAACTGAAACCCATGTACATTAGATACTCACTAAAACAGACGAATGATTCATAATGACGTATCGAAACCACAGATCATTGGTTAACTCTGGATCAGTTTCGTAAGGCAAGTAATATTACACTATATTTAAACTATTGAGTACATTCCTTTCCGATTAATATTTCATAATTCTGTAAAACTACATGTATGTACGTGTGTGTGTGTCTGTTAATGTTTGTATATACGGTTGTATATATATATATTGTCTACGCATGCATTTATCTGTGTGTGTCTGTGAGACATCCAGTGTGCGATAAACACGTATATTTATATTAGACAAAGAAAAATACTCATTTCAAGTTTTATTGACGTATAAATATTTTACGTCCTTATTTGGCATTTTTTAATTTTGTTTTCCAATGCTTTGACTTGATCTTCGAAACATTTAAACATATTTATTGTTGGCATATAAGATTCATGTTCTTACACACACACACACACACACACACATACATATATATATATATAATATATATATATATACATACCCGCCTCAATTTCCTTGTTGAAATTGTTCCATATCCAACTTCCTATCTATTACGATAACTATCTCTCACCAACGTTCATTGATAAAGCGCCGTTGGGAATCAGGCGAGCATTCAATGCATCTCTACAATAGAAATACTCTGCTGAAAAGTCAATGAAAGTCTTATCTTTATCGTTTGGCATTAATGTCGACGGGTTATCCGTCCAGTTTTTCAATGTAACCCAAGACATCGAGCTATCAAACTAAGGAAATTGCGACGCAAAATGTAATTTCAGTATCATGACAAGACTGTCAACTAATTAACCAGATATACTAGAGAGACATAATTACGATCTGGTGGTGATGGTGGTGGAGATGGGAATGGAAGTGTTGTTGTTCTAGGAAAGTAGAATGGGTGAATGGGAAGGAGGATAAGGAGGAGTAGGAGATTCGCAATCGAAATAAGGCACATAGCAAGAATGAAGGCTGTAGAAATATTGGATGCATTGTAAAAGTTATTTTTGTGTCTGTGTCTGTTTATATTGTGCAAAGACAGAAACTGAGATCACGTGAGATGCGGACAAATATATTGAGAAGCTGAGGAATGAAGGAGAGCATGCTAAGAAGAGCAATATAACAGAATAAGTGTAGGGGATACAGTTGGAGAGACTGAAGAACGAAGCAGAACACACAACAGATCGGGCAAAGCGAAGGAAAGTATAGTTTATCTTTCATTTCTTTAAGTTACTCGATGGCGCCCATGCTGGGGCACCATCCTGATGAGTTTTTCTTTGAAGGATTGACTCCAGTATTTAGATTTAGCAACTGTACATACTCTATCGTTCTCTTTTACCGAACCTTGTGATTAGAACAGGTAGAGAAACCGATAGGGGTTGCCTAGAGGTAAAGATGGACATGTGTGTATGTATTTATGTATGTATATATATATATATATAATATATATATATATATATATATATATATATATATATATATATATATATGCGTGCGTGCGTGTGTGTTTGTGTGTGTGTGTGTGTGTGTGTGAAGGCGCATGGCGCACTGGTTAGAGCATCGACCATACGAATTTGAGGTTGCGAGTTCGATTCCCGAACAGGGCTGCGTGTTGTGTTCTTGAGCAAGACACTTTATTTCACGTTGCTCCAGTTCACTCAGCTGTAGAAATGTGTTGCGACATCACTGGTACCAAGCTGTATCAGCCTTTGCCTTTCCCTCAGATAACATCGGTGGCGTGAAGGTGGAATGTTGGTATGCATGGGCGAATTCTGGTCTCCCATAACTTGTTGATCTTTTGCCAGATTTTGAAACCTACAATATCACTATCTATCTATCTATCTATCTATCTATCTATCTATCTATCTATCTATCTATCTATCTATCTATCTATCTATCTATCTATCTATCTATCTATCTATCTATCTATCTATCTATCTATCTCTGAATGGAAACAATATTGACCAAGGTTACCGTGGTCTTTTTCGTAGGCTTTTCTTCCCACGGATAAACCTTACTTGCTTTCCCCTTTACACCATACATCATCACACTGTGATACACGATCCCTATTGATCGTTTTCTTTTCCTCTTCCCCTTTTTTTCCTCTTTTTTCTTCTTTTTTCATTTTCCTTTTCCTTTGTTCCTTTTCCCTTTTTTCTTTTTTTCTTTTCCTTTGTTCCTTTTCCCTTTTTTCTTTTTTTCTTTTCCTTTGTTCCTTTTCCCTTTTTCTTTTTTTCTTTTCCTTTGTTCCTTTTCCCTCTTTTCTTTTTTTCTTTTCCTTTTTTTGTTCTTTTTTCCCTTTTACGATCCCTTTTAATCGAAAACCTACGCCACCCCCTTATTTTTTATTCTTTTGTTTTTTGTTTTTTGTTGTTTTTTTTTCATCCCCCAAAAGAAAAGCTCTACCTTGTAACTTGTCCCAGCTGTGTGCAGCCCTGTGTGGCCAATAAAGAAACTTATCTATCTCTGAATGGATTGTTGACAGATCAGCTCCTCGTACGTTGGCTTTTTTTTTTATATACAAAGGACTGCTTATTGTTAAATAGTTATTTGTCAAAGAGTTGTTCGACATTTTCTTTGACCTAAGTAAATGTTTAATACGACATTCACACACTGTGGGGGAATTTTCAAAGTTTAAAAAATTTCTTCGTCATTTTTTATCATTTTCTAAACGATAGTCGTGGATCAAAGAGAGACCGAGACTAGGAGGATGACACCGAGAGTGCCGCCTTGCTTGCTCTCAAACAACTCTGCTGTTCTAGGCCAAACTTGAGCGACTTCAATTCCACGTAGGCGTTCTATAGAGGATTAGTGGAGGGAAGGTACGTCGATGTTCTTTGGGAGAATCTGGACGTCGAGAAGGAATACTTGACCCGCCTATTCAGGACAACTTTCGGGCCGAGACCTGTGGACAATCACCAGAGATTCCTGGCCTAGCAGTGCAATGGGAAGCATTGTTCGTTCGAGATAAGCTCTACAGGCACGGTTCGAGATACACCGGACCGACATGCCCGGATGCGGTCAGAGCGACGAAACCGTTCTGCACATACTCGTGCAGTGTCCAACCATTTTGGACCTGTGGGCTTAAGTTGAACGGCTGCTGTCATATGTGGGACAAATTCGGTTGTCGGCCGAGTCTATCGTGAAATTTGCCCGGCCACCTTATTTTAACCGGCAGTGAGCTGTAGAAATCGTTAGGACACCGGGTGCAATGTATCGCGGCATTTTTTCTGGCCTCGCTTTCAAAGTTCAATTTCCACCGGGCTCGAATTTTCCTTTCAGGCTTTCAAGGTCAATGGAATTTGTATAAGTGGAGTACTGTCATCGTTCTAATCAACATAGTCACTCCTCGAAATTGCTGGTCTTTTGTTAAAATAAGAAAGGGTTATTATCATTACTAAGACAGTAAGCTGGTAAAATCTTTATCAAGCCTAAGGCAGTGAACTGGCATAAACGTTGCAGGCCGGGCGAAATGCTTAGCGGTATTTCGTCAGCCGTTACGTTCTGAGTTCAAATTCCGCTGAGGTTGACTTTGCCTTTCATCCTTTCGGGGCCGATAAATTAAGTACTAGTTGCGCACTGGGGTTGATGTAACCGACTTAATCCATTTGTCTGTCCTTGTTTGTCCCCTCTAAGTTTATCCCCTTGTGGGCAATATAGAAGTAAGAAACGTTAGCACGCCGGGCGAAATGCTTAGATTGTCTTTACGTTCTGAGTTCAAAATTCCACGGAGGTCAGCTTTGCCTTTCATCCTTTCGGGGTTGATAAATTAAGTACCAATTGAGCAAATTTATACTACTTCACCAGCTACACCTCTGTGTTGCTGCGCTGTGTGCAGTATTGTGTGTTCGTTTCTGTTATCGGGAATGCGCACAATCTTCCTGGTATTGTAATGTGCTATTTTTTCTCTTGAGATATGGTGCAGTATTTTGTTGTGTTACCGCTTGTATTATGTGTTGAATATATAATGCGTTGGTTATCCAGCTTGCTGTTAGAAGCTTATTTCCCTGGATAATTGTTGTATGTATTGTGTTTGTGGGTTGTTTCCTTTAGCTAGTATTATTGAATTGATAGTGTCTTGTGTGGAATGTGGGCTACTCCTAGTAGAGCTATCATCATCATCATCATCATGATTATCATTATTATTTTTTCATCCACATATACGATAAAAATAAATGCATAGAAGAGAGATAGGTAAACTGCTAACTTGTATCTCTGAAATCATTTATATTTTAAACCGAATGTCTCGAGTATTCCCGTGATACTGGGCATTAAACATGAAAAATATGTTGCCAAATTCATGAGAATAGACTCTGAGCGTATTTCGGGAGTTACTTGTGATGCCTGAGTTGCCAATTAAACAGGGAATTTGCCTGTTGTAAAGAAAACAGCTAGGGAAAATTGGAAAAGGTGTGAATCTGTACAAAACATAGCATTCCTGAATATTGATGCCTTAGCTTTGCTCGTTACCAAGCGCATTTCTTGGCGTTAGAGCTCTCAAAAAGTGGTAAACTACACAGGTTTTCTTTCACATTTTTTTATGAATGAAATTAACTGCCACTAACAATTCGATTCATCACTTTACAAAGATAAATATTTTCTTAAACGTTTACAGAAAATAAATTAGCTTTCTCGTTTAGTTTACTCTTTTACTCTTTTACTTGTTTCAGCCATCCGGCTGAGGCCATGCTGTTTGTTAACTATCTATTTCCTTTTCCCTCACACTCTCTCCACACACACACACACACACACACAGACTCTCTGTATATGTGTGTGTTTGCACATATATATATAATTATATATATATATTCATATTCATTTACACACATTCATACACAAACAAACACACACACACACACACACACACACAGATGTATGAATTGAGTACACAAGAGAGATGTAGTTCTAAATACGGGTTATGTGCTACACAGAACTGACCGCAATCAAGGAGGAGTCGCGCTCTTCACTAGTGAGGAACTGCCAACAAATGTCTTTCTTCCTACTTCAACACGATGTGATGCATTAATAGTGAATGAGATCGACTTCAATTTCCTCATAGGCATTACCTACCATCAAGACCTAGTCTTTACCACAGATACATACCTACTTCGTAATCTTCAGGCCATTCCAACTGCTATTTCTGACCACAACATTATACAATTTATTCTTTTATTCTTTTATTTGTTTCAGTCATTTGACTGCGGCCATCCTGGAGCACCGCCTTAAGTCGAGAAAATCGACCCCAGGATTTATTCTTTGTAAGTCTAGTACTTATTCTATCGGTCTTTCTTGCCGAACCGCTAAGTTACAGAGACGTAAACACACCAGCATCGGTTGTTAAGCAATGTTGGGGGGATAAACACAGATACAGAAGCATACACACACACACACACACACACACACACATATATATATTATATATATATATATATATATATATATATACGACGTGCTTCTTTCAGTTTCAGTCTACCAAATCCACTCACAAGGCTTTGGTCAGCACGAGGCTGTAGTAGAAAACACTTGCCCAAGGTGCCAAGCAGTGGGACTGAACACGGAACCGTGTGGTTGGTAAGCAAGCTACTTAGCACACAGCCACTCCTGCGCCTAATGTCTACGTATCGTTCGCAGAGGGCACCACGCGCATATAACCTCAAACATAACTTAGCTCCCATGAACTTGAATTTGAGAGAGGAGAAGTGAAATGAAATCGGTAGTGAGATACTCAAAATAGGTTTCAGCACATTGGCTGAATGTTGGCGAGGGAATGAAGCTTCTGTATGAAGAGTTAACTAATATCTCTCAAAAGCATGCTCCATATAAACACGCCTATTCGCGTAAGAATTTGATTCGGTGAAACAGACGTAGTATACTAATGCGTAACAAAACCACATTAACAAATCAGATTTTCCCAAAAGATGAGATGGCGAAAAAGAAAAGAAAACTAAAGAACATCGAACTAGACATAATAATATCTTATCAAAAAGAAACTTCTAAAGGAAACACTGTGCGGTGGATCATATATGGTATCGAATCCTAAGCTTTTCTTTCTACTTTGATAAACAAAACTCACCTACATATAAACATATTGGTCCTCTAATGGATCAAATTGGATCATATAATAATGGTTCAAAATTACAATAATTCAATTAAATTTTTTTGTATTCTGCAAGTTTGTTACGCAAAGCACACGACACCCAATCTGCCAGCTCTCCTATATCTGTATGTTTCCAACAGCAGCATCACTTCCATCAACATCATTATCATCATCATCATCGTCATTATCATCATCGTCATTATCATCGTTGTTATCATCATCATCATTATTATCACAATCATCATCATTTATTTATTGCCCACAAAGTGCTAAACATAGAGGGAGCAAACAAGGACAGACAAACGGATTAAGTCGATTATATCGACCCCAGTGCGAAACTGGTACTTATTTAATAAACCCCAAAAGGATGAAAGGCAAAGTCGACCTCGGCGGAATTTAAACTCGGAACTTGGCGGCAGACGAAATACCTATTTCTTTACTACCCCCAAGGAGCTAAACACAGATGGGACAAACAAGAACAGACAAACGGATTAAGTCGATTATATCGACCGCAGTGCGTAACGGGTACTTATTTAATCGACCCCGAAAGGATGAAAGACAAAGTCGACCTCGGCGGATTTTGAACTCAGAACGTAGCGGCAGACGAAATACCGCTAGGCATTTCGCCCGGCGTGCTAACGATTCTGCCAGCTCTCCGCCTTACTAAGATAATGTTACATACAGCAACAGATGAATTTATAACGAAAACAGTAAGATGCAATCTATTGTGAAAATGTGTGTTTATGTGTATGTGCGTGTGAGAGAGTGACAAAAAGAGAAAGAAAGAGAAAGAAAGGAAGAAAGAAAGAAAGAAAAGGAGATAATGACATATAATGATAGATAATGAGAGGCAGACAGATAGAACGAATCAGAGAGAGAGAGAGAGAGAGAGAAATAGTGAGAGAGAAAGAAAGAGTGAAAAGACGAAGAAACAGAGTAGAGACAGACAGAAAAAACACAGGCCAAAGGAGAAAGAGAGAAAGTGAGAGAGAGTGAGAGAAAGAGAAACGGAGAGGGAGAAGCAGATCGAAGCAGACACAGAGAAAGTGTGTGTGTGTGTGTGTGTGTGTGTGTGTGTGTGTGTGTGTGAGAGACAGACAGACAGACAGGAAGATAGATAAAATGAAGTGGATAGAGAAAAACGGTGGGGGGAGGGATAGAGAGAAATGTACACAGAGGGAGAAAGAGACATACAGAATGAAACGTGCATACAGAGAGAAGGAGATAGAGTGAGAAAGCGAGAGACAGACTGAACCAAAGTGAGAGAGAGAAAGAGAGAGACAGAAAGAGAGAGAAACAGAGAGAGAGAGACAGAGATGGAGAGAGAAACTTGGTGAGTGAAAGCAAGTACGTGTGTTTGCGAGTGACACGTAGATGGAGAAGGAGAAGGAAAAGAAAGCGATTGTGAGAAGAAGGTAAAAATGAAATTTTCTTCGCTTCAGGTACACAAAAATTAAACGAATAAATAAATAAATAAATAAATAAACTCAAAGTCGAAAAATAAAACGCAAACAAAAACCCAAGACATTTCAAATTTGTTCAAAATAAAAATAAAAGATTTTTGTTATTCACCCCTCCGCCCCCCCCCACTCCCATTATTGATGGTTTTCGACATCGGAAAAATTATATTAAAAGAAAAACAAAACAATAATATAAAAGGAGATAATTATTTGTTAATTTAGAATTTTTATACATTTGCTGAGTGTTTTTTTTTTAAATTCTATCTGTATATTTTTTGTGATAATAATGTTTATAATTGCATTTTTAAATGTAGTTCATATAATTATTTTTAAGTTAACGTGTTTTTTTTGAATATTTTTTTATTTCATTAATTCTTTGATTTATAAACACATATTTTTTTTTTCCATTGGGTTTTTCTCATTTTTATTATTAAAACCATTACTACCTTTGTGAAGCAGTAAAGTTAGCGACTTTGATTAATGTTCAAGTCGATATGGTTTCTAAATTATAAAAATGATTTTTATATGAATTTGTTTTCGTTGAGCTTTTGTTTGAGAAAACTACGCTATTCTGTCTCTTGAAGAACTCATTGTATTAAATCATTTATAATACATTGAGAATATTTCATTTTCTATTCTATTCTTTTGCATGAACAAAATAACAATGCATTAGAGGACGCCAATAACAAATGATGTCTAAATATTTAAAAAAAAATATCAAAAACGTAATTCGATATGGAATGTCTCATCTAGTTAAAGTATTCAAGCAATAGGCACATCATAGAGCGTATAGTTTTACTTTTGTTGTACGAAATGAGTCGAAATGTGCTGTTTTAAAAAAACACCTTTGAAAAGGGAAAAAAATATCATGGAACGAAATATTGTGATAATAAGCCTCGAATCATGTTCTGTTTTTTCCCCCCGCAGGGTTCTTTGAAATTTGTCATTGTCACGAAATATTATTGAATCAATTTGAAACATTGCGCAAAGCTGTGACGTCTTTATAATTAATTCTAGCTTCAGTTATATACATGCCATTTATTTATATTTAAATGCCGAAAATTAAATCAAGGATTAAACGACGAATACAATTATACTTTAGAAATATTTAGAAATTAAATACAGGCGCGTGTATGGTTGTATGGCAAGGAAGCTCGTGTATAGTTGTATGGCAAGGAAGCTAGCTTTGCAACCAAGTGATTTCAAGTTCAGTACTAATGCACAGCCCCCTAGTCAAATGTATGTTTTTGTACATCCGGACCGAACAATCTCTTGCGAGTGAAATTCGTAGCCCGCTATATACATGTATATTTACATATGAATTTTTTTTTGTCGTTGTATATGTGTTTACCCATCCACCCACCCACCACACCAATACCTATTTCTTTATTGCTCACAAGGGGTTAAACACAGAGAGGACAGACAATGACAGGCAAACAGATTAAGTCGATTATATCGACCACAGTGCGTAACTGGTACTTATTTAATCGACCCCGAATGGATGAAAGGCAAAGTCGACCTCGGCGGAATTTGAACTCACAACGTAACGGCGGACGAAATACGGCTACGCATTTCGCCCGGCGTGCTAACGTTTCTGCCAGCTCGCCGCCTTCCACCAACACCAATAGCATAACATTTGACAACTAGTGTTGGTTTTTGTTGACGTTCCTGTAGCTAAGTGATTCGGCAAAGAGCCCCGATACATTACGAACAACATTAAAAATACTAAGTACTGGATTCGATGTAAGTACTGGGCCGACTGAAACCTTCAGGGTAATATCCCAGCGTGGTCGCACTCTAATGAGTGAGACTAGTAAGATTTCAACAAGAACAGGAAAAGATAGCCTTATGGAAGAGACTAATATATATATGTTCCTGGATCTTTTCGGTTTGAACTGCAGTTTTATTCTAGCGGTGTCATATGCAATTGTCACCCATAATTATGACCCTAGAATCGATCTATTGCATTTCAATCACTTTTAGGGTTAGGGTTAGGGGTGGGGGAAGGGTATCTTTTTTTATTCACAAATGTAAATAAACCCAATCTGTTTCTTAAACGAGGGACATATTCATACGGCACAGAATGCTTTTTAACCCAATAGACGTCACTGATTGGTTGAAATTGCAGAAATTGAATAAAAAAAACAGCAAATATCTTACAAATTATAGAATTTTCTCAATAAAGCCAAGATAAAAAGATGTTTTATAAACACATTCTACCAGTATACGAAGTTTAAAATTTTTTAGTTACCTAGAAATTACGTTAAAAACTGCCGTTCAAATCGAAAGGATCCATGTTCCTAGTTATGATATACCGTTGAAAGCGAGCACTAGAAAAGTAAATGTTTGTTCCTTCTCAAGCAATGCCTGACTCATAGGGGCCGGTTTCGCGGTTTCCTTGGCGTATAAGTTCCCTACCTGGACGGGACGCCTGTCCGTCGCAGGTGAGCTGCAAGGGGAAAGAGTGAGAAAATGTTGTGGCGAAAGAATCAGCAGAAGTTCGCCATTACCTTCTGCCGGAGCCGCGTGGAAGCTAAGTGTTTTCCACACATCGCCCGGTCTGAGATTCGGACCTGCGATCCCTCGACCGCAAGTCCGCTGCTCTAACCACAAGGCCATGTGCCTCCACAGCAAAGTAAGTACACAGGAAATATAGAAGACAGTTAGAGAAGAGGGGTTGTAGCAATTTACATCGTGTCCCATTAAACAAAGATTTCACTGTTATTTATTTTATCTTTGATTTACTTCAGACCATTGAAAAACGAGCATGCTGGAGCAAAATCTGAAGGTGGATTACACGAAAAATCGACCCCTCTACTTATATTTTATTCACTACTAATATCTTCATCGTAAAGAATCGGGCTATTTTGCCGTACCGCCATATAAAGGGGACGGAATAAAGCGTTGTACTCTAGAGCTGAACACTTGATCTTCACGTTGCTTCAGACCACAGTTCTAAATAGATTCCAGCGATAGCGGAGAACTTAATCCTGCGACGAACCGGCCTTTCCTTTTAGACCTGGAGCGAGGAATATTCCAATACGTCATGGAATCCGAGTTAACTTCCATCCTTATGGTCATATGACATGTCGAAAGGAATAAGTTAGTCCAGAAATTTCAGAAGCTCAGATTTGTGAAACACATAGGAGACATTTATGTTAATATTTTAATTTTAATGTCGGCCTAAATTCTGGTTTCTTCTTTTATTCTTTTAGTCGTTTCAGTCATTTGACTACGGCCATGTGGCAGCACCGCCTTTAGTCGATGATATCGACCCCAGGTCTTATTCTTTGTAAGCCGTATTACTTATTCTGTCAGTCTGTGTTGGCGAACCGCTAAGTCGCAGTGACGTAAAGCACCAACATCGGTCGTCAAATGATGGGAGGGGCACAGACACAGACACAGACACAAACACACGCGCGCGCGCAAATATATATATATATATATATATATATATATACACGACGGGCTTCTTTTCCGTTATCGTGTACGAAATCCACTCTCAAGGCTTTAGTCGGTCCAAGGTTATAGTAGAAGACACAGGCCCATGTTGTGCACACAGTGGGAGTGACCTTGGAACCATACGGTTGGGAAGCAAGGTTCTTGACACACAGCCACGCCATTTTTTGTCACACGCCATTTGACCGTGTTGTAAGAAGCTTTCCCAGAGCTATGTGGTGTTGTGGTCAGTCCCACTGCGCAGCTCCTTATGCAAGTGTCTTCTGCTATAGTTTTGGGTTGAACAAACACTTGTGATTGAATTTCTCAGATGCAAACTGAAGGATGCTTGTCTTGTGTGTGTGTGTATCGTTCCGTTTCTGCTTGTCGTTCATCACCGCTTGTCAGCGGATGTTAGTTTCGGCACGTTGCAGTCCAGCAAAAGAAACCGATCAAATAAGTGACAGGATTAAATTAAGAACCATCTCGATTTGTTTAGACGAAATCCGTCAAGGCGGCGGTTCGGCATAGCCGAAGTCCGAAGATTGAAACAAATACTAGATAATAGATTAAATATAGATGGCATGTCAAAAGGGTGTAGTGAAAAATGTAGATATACTGTCGTACACAAAATGCTAATGTACAGACAACGCTTGTGTAGCGCAATCCTGATAGTTGTACTCGACATAATTAATGTTGCCCTCAAACCTTTTGTTACAGTATAACCACCTCATGTTAATCCCCACTAATACTTAGCTTGATTATTTTTTACTAGGAGGTAAATACTTGGGACGTTACGAAATGCTTTATAGACTAACGGAAGTGTTAAAGTAGGCAAAACCCACGTGACAGTCTCTACACAATGTATGTAACAGTGATATTGTGTTCTTAGCCCTTGTTTAAAACGCTTACCTCATTTGATTGCTAATTATAGTAGTCCGAGTGAATTTGTTGCTATTTTAGTTGTCATCTCTCTCATGTTGCTACTGCAGCTGCTGCCGCTGCTGATGATGATGACCAGGTTGTTAGTGATAATATTGTTATTGATGTCTGTATATTTACCCTCAGACCAAATCTAAACAGTCAAAGACATGATAGAATTCGTTTCTGCCGTGACAGTCTGGTTTACTTTTTCCATACTACCTTATATGATATTTTGGAGTAATCCCCTCCAGGTATCAGATACTCACTTCTTCAATTTCAAGGATAAATTTTGCAGATATATGAAACATTTTATTTTCCTCTATTTCAGTCACTAGACTGCGTCCTTGCTGGCACATAACCTTGTGAGACTATTGCTTAGGAGATGGTATCAAAATCACCTCGAACTGGTACTGTAGCAGGCCAAGAATCGAGATGACACGGGTGCGTCACCCCGGAGATGGGGGAAAAATTTATCAATTTGTGCATGATCAATGTCAGAGGGCAATCAATGACATTGCTAAAGTTGTTGGTCTATTGAATGACTCCGTGCAAGCAATCCTAACGTTTGAATTGAACATGTGATGTTGGTCCATGTAAGCAATCCTAACGTCTGAATTGTACATGTGTCGTTGGTCCATGCAAGCAATACTAACGTTTGAATTGAACATGTGGCGTTGGTCCATGCAAGCAATCCTAACGTCTGAATTGAACATGTGGCCTTGGTCCATGCAAGCAATCCTAACGTTTGAATCAAACATGTGGCGTTGGTCTATGCAAGCAATCCTAACGTCTGACTTGAACATGTGGCGTAAATCCATGCTAGCAATCCTAACGTTTGAATTGAACATGTGGCATTGGCCCATGCAAGCAATACTAACGTCTGAATTGAACATGTGGCGTGTAGCTGCCAAACTTGTCCCCTGCCTGCTGACCACTGAGCAGAAAAAAACATCATGTTGGAGTGTGTCAAGATATTTGTCAGTGTGCCATTGATAACCCATCCTTCATGTCGAGGATCATCCCTGATGACGACAGTTGGTTTTATCCGTACCACTCTGAAATGGAGCAGCAGTCCTCACAATGGAAGTGCAATTCATATACTCGACGGTAGAAGGCACGAGAGAGTCACAGCTCAATCAAGAGCATGCTCATTTGGTGGTGGTGGTGGGGGGATATCCACAGTATTACTCTTTTACTTGTTTGAGTGATTTGATTGTGGCCATGCTGGAGCATCGCCTTTTATTCGAGCAAATGAACCCAAGGACTTTTTCTTTGTAAGCCTAGTACTTATTTTATCGGTCTCTTACGGGGACGTAAACACATCAGCAAGTGATGTTGGGGGGACAAACACAGACACATAAACACATATACACACACATACAGACACACACACATACACACACACACACACACATATATATATATACATATATACGACGGGCTTCTTTCAGTTTCCGTCTACAAAATCCACGCACAAGGCTTTGATCGGCCCGAGGCTATAGTAGGAGACGCCCAAGGTGCCACGGACCATGTGGTTTGTAAGCAAGCTACTTACCACACAGCCACTTCTACGCCTATGTGCATCAAGAATGTGTACCCCAGAGCCAGACAGTCAATCGAGATTACTACTACGACGTTTGGAAACGTTTGAGGGAGGACATTCGGCGCAAGTGACCGGTTCTGTGGTGTCGAAGTACTGGATTCTTCATGACAACAATGCAGTCTGTCACCAAGCTCTTCTCACTGATGAGCATTTCTCGCCTAAAGAAACATGGTATCGCTACTACACCCTCCCCATTCGCCAGATGTAGCACCTGTGGACTTCCATATCGTGCCCAAGATGAAAATGCAACTCAAATGTCATCGTTTTAACACCGTTGTCGAGATCAAGAGCCAAAGGCATAAGGTCCTCGACTCACAGAAAACGACCTCCGGGCTGGATTCCAAAAGTGGCAGGAACACTTTGCAACGTGAATATTTCATAGGAGAGGATGTTAAAACATAATTAGGCCTTGAACGCTTTCAAACACCTCGTGTTCTATTGGTCGCTTTTGAAGTACCGCTAAATTACAGGTAGATAAACATTGACCAGTTGTCAAAAACACGCAGACACACACACACCCACACGCAGACATACACAAATACACAAAAAATACACATAAATAGATACAAACGCACACACGCACATGATATCCGAACAACAGCCCGACTGACACCGAGAAACGGTTGCAAGTTAACGGAAGTCACTACGGGACATTTTGATTATCTAGTACTATCTCTTTGTTTATTACATACATATACATACACACACACATACGCAGGAGTGGCTGTGTGGTAAGTAACCAACCACATGGTTCCGGGTTCAGTCCCACTGCGTGGCACCTTGGGCGAGTGTCTTCTACTATAGCCTCGGGCCGACCAAAGCCTTGTGAGTGGATTTGGTAGACGAAAACTGAAAGAAGCCCGTCGTATATATGTATATATATATGCGTGTGTGTGTTTGTGTGTCTGTGTTTGTCCCCCTAGCATTGCTTGACAACCGATGCTGGTGTGTTTCTCTCCCCGTTACTTAGCGGTTCGGCAAAAGAGACCGATAGAATAAGTACTGGGCTTACAAAGAATAAGTCTCGGGGTCGAGTTGCTCGCTTAAAGGCGGTGCTCCAGCATGGCCGCAGTCAAATGACTGAAACAAGTAAAAGAGTAAAGAGCATATATATATATATATATATATATACATACATCTCTGTGTGTATGTATGTACAAGTGTGTGTGTGTGGGGGGGGGGCTTCTACATTATATCCGCATGCTAAATTAGCTTTCAACCAATTAGCGCGGCCACGGATGAAATATACGTAACAAAGCTGCAGTGCAGTAGAAATGATGCCGAAACCTTCTGGATTCAAAGCGAGAGTCTTACGCCCGACTGCTACACCGGCACTTATCGATGTGTATCGTAGATATCTTTTCAGTGGTACTTTACCCTAAAATAAATGTCATCAACAATGATGTGTTCCCTTAACAAATCTGACCAAATTCTCACTGTCTTCATAGCACTTGAGAAGCCACGGGAAGTTGAAATAAGAGAAGTTATCTTCGGTGAAAATTGAAATTTAGAGCAGAGAGTTGCCTATTACTTCGCTACTGCTTGTAATCTTCGGGATGTATTTCCATATGGAAGGCCAATTTTTATATTCGCAAATTTCTGTTACATTAATTGAATTCCTGAACTAGATCGGAAGCCTGGAAAACAACGGGAGATAATAAGGAGGATTAGAAGAAAAAGAAAAAATGAAGTAAAAAAAATGTCCACTCTGAAAAACAATCATGGTTTTAATAAATTTAAATATTTAAATGGATTATATAAACCACAAGAATCATAATTTGTCTCCATTAATGAAATGTATTTTATTTTTCTGTTAAAAAAAAATATTTGAAATACAAACTGAGCTCTTCGTGAATTTCTTAAGAAATTCCATTTCTTAAAATGCTGAATACGACAACATAAAAACGATAAAAAAAGAAGGAAAACATGTACTAAATCCTAATGGCATATTTAATTGGGAAGGTGGACATTTTGAACAAAACACTAATTCCGAAAGCATGTCTCTAATATAGAGAAGCCTCGAGTTGTATTTTCTACGGAGACGACGTGTGTAGAATATAAAACTAACTATGAGTGTGCGTGGCTTTGTGGTAAGAATGTTCTGCTTTCAATCCTACTACGCGGCACATTGGACATGGGTCTTCTACACAGGCATAGGGCTGACCAACGTGTTCAGAGTAGATTTGGCAGATGGAAACGGGAAGAAGCCCGTCGTATATATATATATATAGCAATAAGAAAATGGAGGGGATCAATAGGTGGTTCATCAACTTCTAGACATTATTATTACGTTAACTTAATTAGGTTAACTTAATGAACCACCTATTGATCCCCTCCATTTTCTTATTTGCGATGTAAATTAATGGTAAAATATCTCTTTACCTTCACGCATTTAGTACACTAGGTAATGTAAATGCAATGCAATAAAAAAAACTTGTGTATTAATAATTGTGTATTCTTCCAGCAGTATATTGGATAGATATTATCCCTTAGTTGGTTGGATTCACAGCCTCTAACTTTCTTGGAGTTATATATATACATATATATATACATATATATATATAATATATATATATATATATATATATATATTATATATATATATATATATATAATATATATATTATATATATATATATATATATATATATTATATATATATATATCCATAGATAGATAGATAGAAACATACATACATACACACATACATACATGTGTGTGTGTGTCTTTGTGTCTGTGTTAGTCTCCCACCACCGCGTGACAGCCGGTGTTGGTTGTTTATGTCCTCGTAACTTACCGGTTCGGCAAAAGTCGGTGATAGAACAAATTCCAGGCTTGGAAAAAAGAATAAGCACTGGAGGTCGATTCGTTCGACTAAAATTCTTCAAGTTGGTGCCTTAGCATAGCCGCAGTCCAATGACTGACACAAGTTTGATATAAAAGATATGCGTGCATGTGTGTGTGAGCACGTGTGTCTTCTGTTTTGTCTTGGTATGTTTTTAGTCCTGTAACGCATTTTAAACTTGACGGTCTGACACCATACTGGAAATATGTAATTTTTGTTTTTTATTTCAGCAGCGTTTCATGCGATTTCTAATATTTATAACAATGTTTGTCATTGGAATTCTTCCTTTTTATATTTAGCAAGTCTAACTGTATCAATTCCCTTTCCTAAAGCCACTAGACATGAAACAAGATAAAAAAAAAACTAATGTTGTTACGTGCGCTGCATAATATGACTAAATATAGTTAGTAACTGTTGCTGTAAGGATTACAGGTTTTCAGATGTTGTTCTTCGAGTTATTGTACAAAGCGTCTTTGATTTAGAATTTGGTTGATAATTTGTAAGCAGCGGTCTGAATGGGTTAGGATTTTTAACTAACTATATTGGATACACAGCAAACAATCATCACTTCGCACATTGTGTATCATATCTACAAATTGACAATCTTTAATTCACAGACTATAATATCTTGTCTTTCTTCGTTTAATAGTTTCAGTCATTGGACGGCAGCGAAGCTGTGGGCGCGCATTGAAGGCAGTTTTGTTTTTTAGTCGACAAAGTTGACGGTAGGACTTATTTATTAAAGCTTGGCACGTATTCTCCCAGTATCTTTTGTTGAATGGGGAGCGAATCAAACCAACATCGGGTTTTAGGAATGGTGAGTGATAACCGCAAACACAAAAGAAAATCTATATATATATATATAAAGCTGAAGTTGTCTGTGTAAGGCAGGTTTGGTAGCCTTCAACTAGCACAATCTCCTCCGAGACCCTGCGGCGCAAGTTGACCAAAATTGAGAGTATGATAGAAGGCTTGCTCTTCATTCCGTAGAAGAAAAATTCAAATCGGACCATGTTAACACCAAAAATGATTTACATCAAAAAGGTGCTTTTTTTCTATGAAAATCTCTATTTTTTACGATATTTTGACTGCTGTGTCGCCATTTTTCGGTGTATTTCAACCAGAAAAATGCTCACTTAAAGAGAATAACAAGCTACATAATGCAAAATTTTTACTTTTCAAAATTTCCAATTCTAAAGGGTCGAAACAAACCCGAGCAACGCCGGGTGATACTGCTAGTAAATATATAAAATTACAAATCCATTTGGACAAAAAAGTTGGTAGCTGTTAATGTGATGCGAAGCCACATGTTAAGTAAGATTGGCAAGCGTTCTACCATTGGAATAAATCAAACCTTTAAATTTCTCTATCTATTTTAGAACCTTTAATCTTACCAGCGAGTATTGTATGTTATTCACATCGTAATAAGTTATAAAAATCTAGAAAACATGAAATAATTCATGTAACGAATTATTTCTTTTATATGTGTATGTACGAGTGTGTATATGTATGTATATGCATGTGCTTATGTTTGACTAATTTGATATATCTTAGTGTATTTAAAGAATAAAAGAACATTATACGCACCTACACCATTATAGTAATTAAATTATAATAAACTAATTGAAACGGAGTGAGGGTAGAGTCGTTAAAACGAAGCTTATCGCCATTTAGAAATTATATTCATTCTAGAAAGAAACATCTCAATTATAATATAGGAATTGATTTTGCTTTGATGTCTGTTGTCTTTCAATTGTTTTATTACTTTATTTCATTGTATTAAACGAATATCTATTTTTGTCTAACATATCTAATCAACAACAATACCGGCCTAAGATTATTACAATTACTTTCACTTTACTAGAAGCTAACATTTCATCGACAAACCACTCAGTATTGTTTTGGCCATTTCTTCTTTATTTTATTCCGTGTAATGTTTCTCGTAGATCTCTTTGAAACTAATGTTTGGTATACATCCAATTATGCACTCACCAGTAAATACTAACCAATGATTTTTTTGTTTGTTTTTCTATGTTTTGCTTTTTTCTTTCTCAGTATTCCGAAAACCAAACTAACCGTGCACAATATATATCTAAGTATACATTCTCTTTCTCCATTTCTCCATCGCTCTCAGTGCTTGTCTCTCTCTATCACAACGCCTCCACCACCACTACCACCACCGCCACCACCAATGCTATTTCTTTTTATCGATAGGATCAACAACGGTAGGATATTTTCCTTTTTGCAATTCTGCTATTCCTTAATTTTTATTTTTGTTTGGCATTTTTGGCTCCGCTTTTTCTTATTCTAGTCTTGGCTTTAATCTTCCTCTCGTCATTTCTCGGGTTTTCTCACAGACCAGCGTCCTTTCTCATTATAAATCTTTTGCCAAACGACACCAACCTTGTTGTGTATTTGAACCTGAAGAATGGCGTGGAAGCACAAAGGATGGTGTATATTTCTGCTGTTTTACTGTTTCCTCATCTTGCACTTGGTAATAGCTTATATCAATCTATCTACATACATATGTGTATATACATACATACATATATATATATTATATATATATATATATATATATGTGTGTGTGTGTGTGTGTGTGTGTGTGTGTGTGCGTGTGTGTATATATATATGTGTATACATATATATATGTATATATATTTATGTAAATATATATATGCATGTATGTATATATATATGTATATATGTATATATATATAAATATACATACATACATACATATACATATATATATATATATATATATATATGCACATATGTATATCTGTACCTTTGTATACACAAATACAAGCAAACGCATATATATACATATACATGCACGCAGAAACCATTTCATAAGTTTGTTGCCAAACGGTGTTTCCGAGCCATTGAACCACGGTGTGTTACTCATTCTTGAGTTTGAGATGAAGTCAAAGATATTAATTCTTAACCCCTCGAAAAAAGATATTTTGAAATTTCAATTAATGTTACGTTTCCATTTAAACATTCCTTGAATCGACAAATGACATAACTATACCGGGATTTTACGGGTTTTTACAGCTTGCGACGGGATAAATTGCGATAGTTGTGCCACGTAGTATGTTTAATCAAATTGTTGCACAGATTAGCACAATCACATTAAGTGGCACTGTGGGAGTTTTCTGGTCTGCAAGCATTTGAACAAGATCCCCGGTTTGTAAACATATTAACTTATCCCTTTCAGTATGCTCGAAACACCTCTTAAGTTTCAAAATAACATAGCCTTCGTTCTCGATTGAGAACTAAAAAAAGAAAACAAAACAGCGTTATTTAAGACATTTCGATGAGTACGCTTCAGTAACGACATCCTCTGTCATACTAATGCCAATTAGCAGTGTGTTTTTAGCTAAGAAGACCGAATATATACGCATATACATACATATATACATATATACTTACACACATATATACATGCATTACAGTTACACATCGCCCAAATTCTCTTCAATATCATTCACATTATACGAATCAGCCTGAGAATATGCAAATTGAAAATGACCCAAAATGCCTGTAAATGAGAATAAAAACTCAGCATATCTTAGCTGCCAGCTGAACGCTTAAAATGTTTGGTCATATTTGGTCTCTCCGTCTCTCCCTCTCGCTCTCTCTCCCCTGTATTTTCCACTGAGGATAATTTAAATTATATTCCTGTATTTCATATACATTTACTTACATCAATTTAATTCATATATGTGTATATGTAGTTAGTCCAAACATGAACAAAGAGAAAACACAACAACGTGAGGATGTGGAACAAGTATAGTGTTTTTGGACGGCCAGGTCCAAACATGAACAAAGAGAAAAGACAACAACGTGAGGATGTGGAACAAGTATAGTGTTTTTGGACGGCCAGGAAAGGAAAGGATGAAGGAGGATTTAACGTTTCTAGCCAAGCTCTTCGTCAGAAACATAGAAAAAGGAAAGGTCCAAGGAAGGGCAGACGGAGAAAGAAATTCGTCAACGATACACACGTGGTCACACACACACATACAAACAATTCACATTATTACATTTAATGATCATCAAACCTTTGAAACAGCTGTAAAGGATGATTCATATTCTCCTCTCTGTCTTGTCTGAGCGGTTCTTCATGTTCCGGTCTTTTCGTTTTCATCTGTATTATTACAAAATGATTTTTTCATATATATCCTCTCTGTGAAGAACGGCTATGAACTCTCGCTTTCCGCTTCCTGATTTTCCTGTTGTTCTGCTAAATTGAATTTATAACATCTTTTGTATAATCAATTTATAAATGCGTTCAACAACATGTTGTCCATCTTTTATTTTATTATACTATCATTAGCTTGACCAGTACATGGCTTATAGGAAACATTTGTTTGCCTGTATCCCGTCTCCTATCGCTTAACTTTGAATTTTCACAGCATTTGGTCTATTCTGAGCAGTAATTATTGTCTATATCTATTATAGGCCTTATCTATTATATATATATATATATATATATATATGCATTCATGTATATGTATATATATATGTGTGTATGTGTGTGTGTGTGTGTATATATATATACATTCATGTATATGTGTGTATAAATATATATATATATATAGACATATGAAGAGAGAAAGAAAGGGAGTGTGAAAGAGAGAGTGAGAGAAAAGAGTGAGATAGATAGATAGATAGACATATATGTGTAAATGTATATATATATATGTGTATGTGTATGTATACGTATATACATATATACACATACATGTATGTGCATATATGTGTATGCATAGAAGTGTATGACTATATATATATATATATATATATATATATATATATTATATATATATACATATATATATATATATATATACTTGTATGTATGTGTGTGTGCGTGCGTATAAGTATATGAGGTTGGATGTTTGTATGTAGGTATATTATGAACATGTACAGACGCCCGCATGCGGATATCGATAACCAGTAGAAATGAGAATTAAATATATAAAGTATAATTGCTTATAGATGTAATTATTGCAAATATCAATATCTAACATATATGAGATAGAAATATATATATACGTTGTCAAAAATACACATAACTACGGAGAGAGAGAGTGTGTGTGTGTGTGAGAGAGAGAGAGAGTGAGTGAGAATGAGAGAGAGCGAGAGAGACAGACATGCAGACGGACAGACAGATAGACAGAGACAGAGAGACATGCATTGATAATTCCGATAGCAATTAAGGATAAATTCACATGTTGCTGCAGCGAACCACATATAAACACAAAAGTCTATATTGATATGGAATCGCTCCATCTCTCGCTAATACGATTTATGCTCAATTATTTACAATAAATATATTATTAACAGAACTTTTGATATTGGTCATTGATGACCTCCTAAACACGCTGATAGATTACTATCGAACGTTGATTCACTTTACAATGATTTTTGCGGACTCGTCAAAAGAAGAGAAATGTTCGGTTTTAAATATATTAATGCTGCTTACTCATTTAGCAGAATGTTTCCAATCTCGTTAAGGATGTGTAATGAGCACCATAAGCTGTCAGTGTTGTGGGTGTTATCTTGACTAATAGCCCTTGGATTTGGTACTGACTAAAATGAGGTGTATATACACATATTGATTATTTGTAGTGTAGTGAATTGAATTATTTGAATTACACGTTCAGGTTATGTATACGACTTTGTTATCGAGACTAGATGTATTTACTAGACATTTCATCAAACACAAACAACATGTCCATTAGTACCCATATTTTACATTCACTTCTTCAGAAAACTGTATTTCAATCAGAACTGGAAAGCACTTGTAATGCTACTGCTCGGGTTTATGATCAGAAGACAGGGCCTTAACGTCACAGGATTCTGTGGTAGTAGGCACCTCACCTGGGATGCCAAATATTGTAACATCTCCAGAGGCAACTTGGCGTTGTCAACTACCAGCCCAGGTTCCACTGTTCATCAGGCTGAGGAAAACAAACTCTCAAGGTATTGATCACTCACCAACAATTTATGGCTAAGCTTGTGACATTTGAGCCCGCCAACATTCTTCCCCCACCCCCCACCAGACCATATCCCTGTTCACCGCTATCAGGATGGAGTTTGCTGTCCACAAGGGCAAGCCCTGTGAGTGAAAATGGCTGTCCGAGCACATCTCGTTTCCCATCCCCTGGGGCAACGCGTTTTCTGTTTTGTTTGTTGGTGCCATGAGAAATGTCATTCAATGACTTTATCAAAGAGTTTAATGACATCTGCTTAACTGTGCATAAAATTTTATCATAACAGCGTTTGATGAACTGCTGACATTTCATAAAAGGCAGGTGCATGATAACTCCGTTAGCACCCAAACCAATCAGCCGTTTCTTCATAAAACTCTATTTCTCAATCTGTGTATCTGTTTCTTTATTACCCACAAGGGACTAAATATAGAGGGGACAAACAAGTACAGACAAACGGATTAAGTCGATTACATCGACTCCAGTGCGTAACTGGTACTTAATTTATCGACCCCGAAAGGATGAAAGGCAAAGGCGACCTCGGCGAAATTTGAACTCAGAACGTAACGGCAGACGAAATACGGCTACGCATTTCGCCCGGCGTGCTAACATTTCTGCCAACTAGCCGCCTTCTGTTTCTGAATCGGTGTATCGCTTGGCGACAAGCATGTTCGGGAAATCACCCGTGAAACAGCAGCTCTTCTGATTGCGTAATGTCTGTCTGATTCAACTGGCCCAGGTTCAAAGTTTGTCGTTCTTGTCCTGATCAGTACATTGTATTTAAACAGTAATATTTATAGAATCAGTAAGGAGTCTTCCGCCTTATTAAAACACATAAACACGACACATTTTCGCCGTTGTTCTATTCTGCTGTGTCCACCTCCAAGCTTCAGCACACATTATTTCGTCAAATATTTACTCCATAGAATTTCTACTCCCCGGCATTTCATTCCATATAAATTTATTTTTCTCTTGTCACTTTAACCTACAAACTTCGTCTGAGAAGTCGTTAGGTTAAGCGTCAACAGAATCGTTCCCACAGCTGGAGGACGGAAGGAAAAGGTTATGATTAGAGCCAACAATCTCTTTTACTTGTTTCAGTCATTATACTGCAGCCATGCTGAAGCACCAGGGGGTCGATTTGGTCGACCCCAGGACTTATTCTTTGTAAGCCTAGTACTTATTCTATCGGTCTCTTTTGCCGAACCGCTAACTTACGGGGGCGTAAACACACCAGCATCGGTTGTCAAGCGATGTTGGGGAGACAAACACAGACACACAAACACACACACATAGATATACATATATACGACGGGCTTCTTTCAGTTTCCGCCTACCAAATCCACTCACAAGGCTTTGGTCGGCACGTGACTATAGTACAAGACGCTTGACCAAGGTGTCACGCACTGGGACTGAACCCGGAACCATGTGGTTGGTAAGCAAGCTATTTACCACACAGCCATTCCTGCGCCTCTTAACTATTCTAAAGCGACAGTGATATATTTCCTATATTTTCCCGACCAGAAGTGACTCCGACTTCCCTGTTAGATTACACTTTGAATCATTCTCTTACACTTCTTCAACGTCCTTTCCGCAAAACTCCGCTATCGAAATTCTTCATTTATTCCATTTCACACGCTAAGATTTCCTGCATAATTAACAAATAATTATTTTGATTTATCACTTTACACATTACAAAATCCATTAGATTGGGGTATGTTTTGTTTTATGCATTTAATGTTTTTTAAATTTCTATTTTCTTTTAGCGCTTATTTTTTTCCGTACATTTTGGCAAATAAAAAGTTAATTCTTTTTCATCAAGATTTCCATTCCAATTAAAACCTACACACACAATTTCAGTCTCTGCTGTTTTAATAGAACTAAATGTGTCTGACAGATAACAGAAAGCACTTTATATTGGAGATTTAGATGGACAAATAAAAATTACATGGTTGATTCATTATTATTACTAGATATTTTATTTTGTTTTGCTTTTTTTCTAAGACATCGCACGGAACGTCTTATTTTAATTACTATGATTGAGTAGAACACCTTATATAGTTGTAAACGCCCGACGAATTATCTGTGCGACAAGGTTTCGATGCTGCTTCAGTAGTCCTATTTCATTTACTCGGCAAAAGGAGACACCGCACATGCAACTTAATAATATTCATAAAGGTTTCAATTTTTTGCCACAAGGGCAGCTTGTACGCAACGCTTGTACGCAACGCTTCTACGCAAATAAGTACGCAACTGGTACTTATATAATCGAACCCGAAAGGATGAAAGGCAAAGTCGACCTCGGCGGAATTTGAACTCAGAACGTAACCGCAGACGAAATACGGCTACGCATACCACGCCCGTCGAAATGCGTAGCCGTATTTTGTCTGCCGTTATGTTCTGTGTTCAAATTCCGCCGAGGTCGATTTCCCTTTCATTCTTTTGTACCAGTTACGCTCTGGGGTCGATGTAATCGACTAAATCCCTTTGTCTGTCCTTGATTGTCCCCTCTGTGTTTAGACTCTTGTGGGTAGTAAAGAAATATGTACTTATTCAATCGAACCCCAAAGGATGAAAGACAAAGTCGACCTCGGCGGAAATCATTATGATCTGAGTTCAAATTCCGCCCAGGTCGACTTTGCCTTTCATCTTTTCGGGATCGATGAATTATGTACCACTTGCGTACTGGTGTTGATCTAATCTACTGCCCCCGCCTCCCCCAAAATGTCGGGCCTTGTACCTAGAGTAGAAAAGAATAATAATAATGACGATGATTTCAAAAGTTTAGTCAACAATTTCGAGAGAGGTGGTAAGTCGATTACGCCGATGCCAGGGCTCAACTGCTACCGACTTTATCGACAAAGAAGGGATAGAAAGACAAAAGTCGACATCGGCAGAATTTGAACCCAGAATGTAAAGACTGGCGAAATGGTAATAAGCATTTTGCCTGGCGATCTAACGACCCTGCCAAAGAACTTGTAAATGTTACGCTTATAAATTTGCTCCTAAATACTTGTTGAAGTCAAATATTAATAAAGATTAATAAAATAAATGAATCACACTCAATTTAAACTGTCTCAGTTGTAAAAAATGGGATTAGTTACATTGGATTCCTTGCATAAACCATTAAAATTGGATTGCACAATTTAAATCTAATTGTGCATCCCCATACATAAATAAGCCGAAATCAGATGCAAATTGCGACTATAAGGGTGAGTATGCAGCTGAAATTCAGTAAAGAAAATTTTTAAATGTCTGAGTGCAACCTTTTGTTTAAAATAGGCAACTTTTATAGACACAGAGATAAATAACTGAAGTTTCTAAAGTACTAAATATATCATTTCTAATTTTGGCACAAGGCCAGGAATTTTGAGGGGATGGACCAAGTTGATTACTTTGACCCCACATCTTGACGGGTACCCCAATATTTTATCGACGCTAATGCACACACTCAGGCATATAAATATATACATACACAGAAATGCACATACAATAACCTGGTTAAATTATTTCTTTATTGCCCACAAGAGCTAAACATAGAGGGGACAAAAAAGGACAGACAAACAGATTAAGTAGATTATATCGACCCCTGTGCGTAACAGGTACTTAATTCATCGACCCCGAAGGGATGAAAACCAAAGTCGACCTCGGCGGAGTTTGAACTCAGAACGTAACGGCAGACGAAATACCTATTTCTTTTTTACCCACAAGTGGCTAAACATACAGGGGACGAACAAGGTCAGACATAGGTATTTAATCGATTACATCGACCTCAGTGTGTAGCTGGTACTCATGTAATCGCCCCCGAAAGGATGAAAGTCAAAGTCGACCTCGGCGGAATTTGAACTCAGAACGTAACGGCAGACGAAATACCGCGAAGCATTTCGCCCGACGTGCTAACGATTCTGCCAGCTGGCCGCCTTCAACCAGGTTAAAATTATATCCGGTTGTGGAGCCTCGAACGAAAATATGTCGTGCTTTGGAAATTAGCTGCCCTCTGGATACCAATGTAGTTAGAAAAGTACAGAAGGCTAGATCTATGGATCATCTATCGAAAATAGGTTTTCAGTTTTACAAGAAGATATAAACAAACCTGCTGTACGTGTGTTTTCGAGGAGATGATGCATCTCTTTAATCCATACGTTAGAAATGATAGTGAAATCACCGTGATCACCGAGACCGACTAGGCTATCAAATGTTGCTACACGTCGCTGGTCACAATGCGCTTCGCATTGTTTTAGCCTTCAACTGACACCACACCGCTGGCTAAGCGAACAGGCTAACAGAAGAAAGAGAGAAATGAGAGAAAGTTGTGGCGAAAGAGTACAGTAGGGATCGCCACCACCCTCTGCTGGAGCCTCGTGGAGCTTTAGGTGTTTTCGCTCAATAAACACTCACAACGCCCGGTCTGGGAATCGAAACCGCGATCCTACGACAGCGAGTCCGCTGCCGTAACCATTGGGCCATTGCGCCTCCAGGATAGTGAAATATGTGGCTATAAAGATTCACAAAACCTTCTGAAGTTTTACGTGATGATGACCAAAACAAGATGCTTTCCTTTGCCACCTTGATGCCAAGCAGGTGTCCGGTCAACAATAACTGTAAACTAAGAAGAGAAAAAGA
Source organism: Octopus sinensis (assembly GCF_006345805.1). Lineage (NCBI taxonomy): Eukaryota > Metazoa > Mollusca > Cephalopoda > Octopoda > Octopodidae > Octopus > Octopus sinensis. The sequence goes on from NC_043007.1 coordinate 9,361,724, forward strand.
ATACATTTATACATAAATATTCTTGAGAATTTCATACACTGGGAAATTATACCAGCATTATGTAATGTTATCAGTGAAAGGATATGTTGAAAAAAACACCATTAAATATCTCAGATGATGAGAAAGTCACTATAATTTGGACAAAACACAGAAGGGAATTTAAGTAGATACTATGAAAAAGAAATAGCGACATCTGCGACCATTAGGCACTGAAAATCTTTATAAGACAATCGCTGATAAAAATAGAGAATCTATAAAATTAGAAAGAACTGAAAACATTGATGTGCAAATTACGGGGAACTGAAACGTGGAATTGTCTCAATAATAGGTACTTTATGAAGTATTAAAGATTTAGATATAGTTATAACCCAAATCGAGATCTTCCGTATATCAAAAACATACTGAAATATATAAGTAACTAATAATAATAATAATAATAATATAATAATAATAATAATAATAATAATAATAAGATCTTAACTGATTGGAAGTGTTATCATGTACATTGTTTTGTCTTGGTATAAAAGATGGGCTACAGCAAATATTCTGCTCAATACCACAGATTTGCTTGTCAGTTGTTTGACCTTAACCAGTTGAGCATGTCCCTTAGTGGCTGACGGTATGTGCATCTCTGATCACGAGCAGAAGTAGTGGGGGAGCGTCATAGCCATGTGTTGAGAGGGATTCTTTGGGGTTTGAATAATTCACCTCTGGAAACATGGGTGGTTCTTTCAACATCCATAAACAACCCTTATTCAGGGACCTTTTGAGCGGGATGGGCTACTCAACCTGAAGAAAATTCTAACTGGGCCCCACCTGCAAGGTCATGTGCTGTTTATCTTGATATGAGATCACCATGTCGCGCACATATGGTTGTGATGCAAGTGTCTGGTGTACCCTTATCAGACGGGTAGTCATGATGGGTATATTGGGCTTCGTATATTTTACCCCAGTGTCACTTTGATGGCATGCACTGCTCTCTCACTCAATAATAATAATAATAATAATAATAATAATAACAACAGCAACAACAACAACAACAATACTAATAATCCCCATGTTGTGCACATATGGTTGTGATGTATGTGCCTAGTGTACCCTTATCAGACGGGAGGTCATAATGAGTATCCTGGGCTTCCTATAGTTTAGCCCAGTGTCACTTTGATGGCATGTACTGCTCTCTCACTCAATAATAATAATAATGATAATAAAGCTGAAATGATAGTGAAAGTGTCCGTGTGTTTATTGACAAAATGACCACACACAAACATGACAATGTCTTTTTCAACGCACAATTTCATGTCAAAAATTTTACAAAACCAATACGTAAGCATACATACATACATACATACATACATACATACATATAGGCGCAGGAGTGGCTGTGTGGTAAGTAGCTTGTTTACCAACCACATGGTTCCGGGTTCAGTCCAACTGCGTGGCACCTTGCGCAAGTGTCTTCTACTATAGCCTCGGGCCGACCAAAGCCTTGTGAGTGGATTTGGTAGACGGAAACTGAAAGAAGCCCGTCGCATATATGTACATATATATATGCGTGCGTGTGTTTGTGAGTCTGTGTTTATCCCCCTAGCATTGCTTGACAACCGATGCTGGTTTGTTTATGTCCCCGTTACTTAGCGGTTCGGCAAAAGAGACCGATAGAATAAGTACTGGGCTTACAAAAGAATAAGTCCCGGGGTCGATTTGCTCGATTAAAAGGCGGTGCTCCAGCATGGCCGCAGTCAAATGACTGAAACAAGTAAAAGAGTAAAGAGTATACATAATATCAAAGAGCATGGAGACTTGTAAATGCACATCCATATAATTCATGCTATAGTTATATACAGCATATTATAATGGCCTGCACGTGTCTCCACTGCAGTGGCTACTTACAGTTGCAGATGCAACCTTGCAGTATTTTCGGTGCAGCTTCTTCAGTGTCTGTCCCCTTGGTCTTCTTGGAAGTGAACTGGTTGAAGTAAATTTTAGTTAGCATAACTATGAAATGTATTTTCTGAATGTACAAGTCTCCATACTCTTTGCTACTATTAATACTAATATATACTCGAGGTGACCTTTACTGCTCAGCGTAGGACACCTGGATATACCTATCGGAAGAATTCACAGAGTGACTAACAACTAATTTTAAACGCAGACGGTGTATACTGGTTCGGTGTGGTTAACCGTCAACTGAAACTCAACTGAGAACCAACGCGGTATCGCCCGGATAATATATCCCTCCAAACTCACTTTTATATACACACACAGACACAGACACACACACACACACAAACACCCACACACATCTATCTATCTATCTATCTATCTATCTATCTATCTATCTATCTATTTATCTATCTATCTATCTATCTATCTATCTCTCTAGATATATATTTTTCCCTCTGTCTTCCCTTCTCTGGATCTTTCCTTCTCCTATGTTTCCGACGAAGAGCTCCGCTCGAAACGTTAAACCCTTAGGGGGTTAGCCTTATTTAAATGGCAAATATACTTCACTATATATATATATATCTTGCGGGTGAGCTGTGGAGGGAGATAGAGAGAGAGAGATAGATAGAAAGAGAGATAGAGATAGAGAGAGAGGCAGAGACAGAGACAGAGAAAAAGAGAGATTCAGACAGTGTTAATGTGCTCAAAATACGGTCGCCGTATGTTGCCGAAAATAGCATCAATATGTGTAATCAATTAACAAAAAAAAGACACATTTGAAATATTTCTTGCTAATAAATGATTAGTGAGTGAAGAAATCAGATGACTATGGTCATTAAAAAGTAGTACAGCTAACATCACCGGCGACATTTATAGGGAAATTTTGTCTCTAAATCCACCGAAGAAGCCATTACGCTTACAGATCATAGTCTGTTGAAGGTATTAACATAAATATTTAATCAGACTTGTAAACGCTATTGTTAGTAACATGAGCAAGTGATTGAAAGAGTTCTGAAACGAAACTTATTATATTCAGTATAGTAGGACTTTCGAAATGTTTCTAGATAAAAGCTAAAAAGCTTTTAGTCTGATCATATTCTATATTGATAAGGTATGTTTGAATTACTCTAGCTTTTATAGGCTGCAGATGATACGGTGTTTCAGCACACACTACATCACGATTTTTTCATGTTTTCACACGCATTTGTACATATGCGAAACACCCTCTCCCCCTCCCAGTCTTTTTTTTCTCTTTCTTCCTTTCTTTTTTTACGCTGTATGTACCTCTTTCGAAACACATAAATATTTTGTATATGTGCGTATGCTTGTGCGAACCGACGCATTAGTGTATGCCAAAAAAAAAAATATATATACTCATATATAATGTGTGTTTATCTCTGTGAGTGCGTGTGCAATACATGCGACTGTCAGGTTTTGTTGGCGTTTAAAAACACGATTCACTCAATATCAATGTACACACACACGTATATTTATATATATATATATATATACATACATATCTATATATCTATATATATATATATATTTATATTTATATATATATTATATATATATAATATATATATATATATATATATATATATATATATATATATATATATATATATATATATATATATATATATATATATATATATATACACACACACACACATTTATACATTTGTAGTCGCACAACGAAAAATATTTTCACGACAGAAAGCAGCTGCCCACTTTCATTAATTATATTTAACTATTGACGGTACCCCCATCCACTATTCTAAATTTTCAATTGTTTCTCAATGTATATTTGTTTCAATATTCTAATTATATATATATATAATTTTTTTTTAATACAATAGACCTACAACTGTGATACAAATTATATTTTTTTACGTTCTTGAACAATTTTTTTGTTGTCTCTGCTCACATACATTTGCAAGAAAAAAATGAGGGGGAAAAAAGCTTTAATGTAATTACGAGAATAGTAGGTCGCAGTGCGCTGGCATTCGTTGTAACGTAACTCACGTAAATACAAAATCGAAATATATTTGATGCGTTGCCATAAACAGATGATGTCGTTTTGGTGACCAGAAAGAACAGACAGAGGAATCAAATGTCTTACAATATTTTTGATACGTGCATTTAGATTTAGAGCATACTTCTCAGTAATGTCTAGTTTCCCTTGAATTTTAATAGGTATGGGATTGGTGGATGACGGTGACATGCTGGCAGAATCGTTAGCACGAAGTGCTTCATGCTTTGTAGCATTTCGTTTGTCTGTGTTTGTTTGTTTTTTTAATATATATCTTAGTTCAAATTCCGCCAAGAGCGATTTTGAATAAGGCGGCGAGCAGGCAGAAAGGTTAGCACGCCGGGCGGAATGCGTAGCCGTATTTCGTCTGCCGTTACGTTCTGAGTTCAAATTCCGCCGAGGTCGACTTTGCCTTTCATCCTTTCGGGTTCGATAAATTAAGCACCAGTTACGCACTAGGGTCGATATAATCGACACAATCCGTTTGTCTGTCCTTGTTTGTCCTCTCTGTGTTTATCCCCTTGTGGGTAGTAAAGAAATAGGTAGTCCTTCTGCTGTTACGTTGTAAGTTTAAATTCCACCGAGGTCGACTTTGCCTTTCATCCTTTCGGGGTGGATAAACAAGGATGTACATAAGCCAATATAACTTGTCCAGCGTTACGCGGGGTGAGGGACAAACGCACATTGGCATTTATATAAATATAAGCATATTCTTTTGTTTCTTGCAGTTGCTAAAGTCATTTGGTTTCGGTCGTTCTGGGGCAACGCCTTGTAGAATTTTTAGTCGAATGAATCTACCCTACTTCTTAGCGTAATTTTAAAACTTGTAGCTCATTTAAACCTGTAGCTATATTACAGGGACGTAAACGCACTAACAACGGTTGTCAAGCGGTAGTGGAGGACAAACGTAAGCACACACACATAGTATGTGATACTGGCTCAATGAGCCACGAAGTAAATCTCAAAGTGGATGAATATGGCGGGGAAGCAAACCGCTTACTATGCAAGTCCGCCAGTGCCTATATCTCTATATAAACGGCAGTTTGTCTGCGCGTGTTTCCGTGTGTCTGTTTGCTTGTACCCTCACCCTGACCACGGCTTTCAACCGATTCTGATGAAACTTGACACACACATAGCCCAATGTCATAATTCAAAACTAACGCAGCGAAAATTTTGAAAAGTCCCCCAGTTCTGAAAAAAATCGATAAATTCGACATGGGTCGAGAATCAGAAACCGAACCACAAACTGTCTAGGGGACGCAACTCCACCTTTTTTAAATCTCCAAAAAAAATTTACCATCATTTTTTCCCATTTTTTTGCTATTTTTTTGCTATAACTCTCTAAAAATGCTTTATAGTTATTTCCCTTACAAACCTGAGCAACGCCGGGCGATACTGCTAGTGTGTATATAAGGCGAGAATCTACATATTTTACATTCACAGAATTTATTCAGAAAAAGGTTGGCCCACTCGGGGCTGTAGTAGTAGGCACCCAAAGTACTGCCGGTGCGATTGAAGCCGAACTAACGTGATTAAATAGCCTGCTAGTAGAAATAAATATAAAATCAAAAGCTTATAGATACATGGACGAAGCCACAGTTTAAGAAACTCACTTCGGTACTACATAGACTTAGGCTCTGTTTGAAATTATTCCAATGTAGAGGGGTATCTGATACCATATCCTCAGATTTATCAAGAGCATTTGATGAAATTTGCTGAGAGGAAATTATTTAGCAATCAGTCAGATGGCCAGCTTCAATTTTTGCTTTTGCAGGCTTGGTCTATTATTCGATTTTCCACGTCCATTTCTCCTCTAGTTTATATTGCGTTTAAGGTTGCTGTGCGTAGCGATAACCAGGAAAGCGTTTTAATAGATTAGATATCGAGCAGGAGCAATTATATACTAAGCACTTTAAGTTCTCCGAAATCAAATTCAAATAAAACTGAATATGAAATGAGCAAAGAAGAAGCCAAAGAAATTATTGAATTTCCGTCAGCGAATAACAAAATGAAGTCGATGAATAAAAATAGTGTAGTATGAAACATGGTTATGTATCTTGATAATTGATGAACTATGAAGTTACATGTCGAACAATCCTTCAGAGATGAAATATAAAATGTACTGAGATTTCTACATTTCTTTCACAGAATAGTACACTACATGAAATGCAATTTATTAATGCCTTCCACGTGTTTTAACAAACGGATTTCGTTTTGTGGTATCAATGTTTTTTTACAGCGGTCAGATACACAATCTGCATTAACTAATTCAATATTGAAAATCCATGTGTTTAGGCTATCAATATTCGTGTATGGAAATCTAAGTGCTTGGCAGAACAGATAAAATTATCTTTACGAAGCCATTTGATTTGCAAGAAAATGCAGTAAAACATCGTAAAATTGCATCTTCCTGTTCTAAGACCATAAGAATATGTTGTACAAATTTGTCACGGATATAAAATAAAAGTATACTGTGGTCGAGGTTTGGAAGAAAAAATTGATCGATCATATATTTCATCATGGAAGCAGACCTGGGTTAAACAGCCCAAATACGATCACCACAACCACCATCACCATCATCACGTCCATCACAACGACCACCACATCCACTATCACCACGTCCGACAACAAAAACACCAGCTCCATGCAGAGCTAATTACCGATTACAAATACCTGATCATTTTTTGTGGCACTTATATATATATATATATATATATATCTACCTGTGAAGGGCATAGTGTCATTAATCTTTGTCGTGCCTATTACAGAAAGAACATAATCGATTAACGGGAGCAGATGATATAATAACAGTGGAAATGGTCATTTCTATCACTTTCATTTACTCACATGTGCATTCATATAAATTTCAATGTTAAGATTTTGGAACCAGTTCAATAATGAATCGCATAACGAGAAAGCAATTTATATCACCAGTTTAGTGCAGAAAAAGAAATTTATACCTACTTAGACACATATACAAACACACATATATATATAACATGCATATAACACATACATATAACACATGCAAATACACAGAGATATATGCATCTCTAAATCCCTCTCTACCTTTCTTTGTTTCTCTGTTTGTATATATATTTTTCGGACATTTACGGTCCTTGATAATGCCTATGCCTTCATTAATCTGCGTTAACTACAACATTAGAGCATTTTAGATCTTATTTCTAGCAATGTAGGTGTTTCGTAACACTAGTCACATTTAGTGATAAATACAATTCGCGGTTAGGTGAAAAATTGCAAGCTGGTGTCTATATTGATTTTGCATATAATATTATATATATACATGTATGTTCATGCCTATCTGTTATAATTATATATATATAGTTTATATTATATATATATATATTATTATATATATATATATATATTATATAATATATACGGGGGTGTGTGTGTGGTGTGTGTGTGGTGTGTGTGAACTTGTTTCAGTCATGATGTTACAACCATGGTTAGGCACTGCTTTGAAAATTTTATGAATCGCTATGTTACGGTGTCGCAAACACACAAGCACACACGTACATTCACACACACATACAGTTACATACACAGTGTGAATAAAACACAGAATATAGGTATGGTATTCAACAATTTATAAAATATACTCGGCAATTTCGCTCCAAGATTACGTAACTGTTGCTGAAACATGTTTTACTTCGTTAAACTACCTTACCAGCTTTCAGCAATAGCGATCTGGCGGAATCAACAGCACATATATTCTCTTTTTTCCTCATGCTGTCTCTTTCCATATAAATATGACGTGTATATATATATATATATATCTATATATAATAATAATGCGCCCTTTTAAAGCCTAGCCAGGGTCATGGGCCCGGTTTCCCGGTTTCAATATGGCGATTGTGTTCCTTAACAATTAAGTAAAAAAAAAAAAAAATAATCCATAATCTTTTTCCGGTATCAGATCGACCCCAATAATGAGACCAAACATCCCTAAAATTTTCATTCGAATCCATCCAGCAGTACTTGAGATATTTTGTCCAAGGTGGGGGTAATACAATGACCATCCCGAAATACTACATTACATATATATATGTGTGTGTGATGTGTGTCTATACATTTATATATATATATATATATATATATATATATATATATATATATATATATATGTCTGTGTGTGTGTGTGAGACATTCGTAGTTGCTTATTATCCGTTCCGTAACTTATAAAAGCCCCGTGTTTATTTACAAATTTTATATGTAACACTAGACACTAAAATATCTATACATTAAATTTGACTTACATTGATGGGTGAGTGTTTGCCTCAGTCGGATACATTTAGAGCCATGTTAGCGTTGATACGTGGGTTTTAATCAAGCGTGGGAAGCTCATCATTTTTCAGTCAACTGTTTAGAATTGTCGCTTTAATCGGAGTATATATATTATTTTAATATATTATTTTATAGTTAATATTGTACACACAAACACACACATAAACATATGTATGCATGTATATATAATTTATACGTGCGTGTGTATATGTGTGGTATTTACGTGTGATGGTGCCTGGCTTAGTGGTTTCGTGCGTTGCTAATTCATTATTACGTTCTCTGGACAT
>NC_043007.1:9375400-9385400 GCF_006345805.1 Octopus sinensis
GCGTAGCCGTATTTCGTCTGCCGTTACGTTCTGAGTTCAAATTCCGCCGAGGTCGACTTTGCCTTTCATTCTTTCGGGTTCGATAAATTAAGTACCAGTTACGCACTGGGGTCGATATAATCGACTTAATCCGTTTGTCTGTCCTTGTCTGTCCTCTCTGTGTTTAGCCCCTTGTGGGTAGTAAAGAAATAGGCATTTCGTCTGCCGTTACGTTCTGAGTTCAAATTCCGCCGAGGTCGACTTTGCCTTTCATTCTTTCGGGGTCGATAAATTAAGTACCAGTCACGCACTGGGGTCGATATAATCGACTTAATCCGTTTGTCTGTCCTTGTCTGTCCTCTCTGAGTTTAGCCCCTTGGGAGTAGTAAAGAAATAGGTATTTCGCCTGTCTTTAGGTTATGAGTTCAAATTCCGCCGTGGTCGACTTTGGCTTTCATCCTTTCGGGGTCGATAAATGAAGTACTAGTTGCGTACTGCAGTCGATCTAATCCACTGGCTCCCTTGCGCCTGGAGTAGAAAAGTTATAGAATTCAAATATACGAAGAATCCAGCATATCATTTATCCGGTATCTTTTATCTCTTATTAGTTTCAGCTCCAGAGATGCGGCCACTTTGGGGCATCGCAGTTATCTTTTCTCCACTTTGCTACTCGTGTGATAAGTGGCACTTGGTGAATGAGGGAATTTGATGTTGTTACCCACATCTGCGTTACGTGCTGGGAGGTAGGTTCAACCGGAACTCTTGACAGGAGAAGGTCCAGTCCTATTTTGAAAACCCCTGTAATCATTCCATGTAAGTCTCTTGAACCTTTTCGGAGGATATTCAAGAGCTGTGAATGAAACGATTATCGGTGTATGATTATATTTAAATGGGGGAATTCTTAAGAAATAAATAGGTGCAGGTGTGGTTATGTGGTTAGATATTTTCTTCCCAACCACATTACTCCTAGTTCATTTCCCCTGCAGGGTTTCTTGGGTAAGTATCTTCTACTTCAGCATCGAGCCAACCAACAATGTCTGGTCAAGGGAAACTGAACAAGACCATCACGCGAACGCACGCATACATAGACATACACGTACACTCACGTACATATATATAGGTGTATGTCTATATCTAAGCTTGTGCATCTTTGCGTTTGTGATTGTCCCGCACCGTTTGATAACCGGTGTCGGTTTGTTTACATCCTTGTGGCACAGCGATCCATTAAAACATACTGATTGTACGAGGCTTTTTTAAAAAGAGAGTATTGGAGTCAATTTGTTCGACTAGTATGTCAAGGTTGTGCTTCAAGATTGCCGCAGTCCAATGTCTGAAGCAAGACAAACAAAAACTATAAAGGAATTATAATGGAGTAATGAGAAAAATCGACTGAAAAGGCGCTTTGTATGCATACATTCATGCAGAGATAATTTAGTTATAGATGTCAAGAAGGCGGCGAGCTGGCAGAAACGTTAGCACACCGGGCGAAATGCGTAGCCGTATTTCGTCTGCCGTTACGTTCTGAGTTCAAATTCCGCCGAGGTCGACTTTGCCTTTCATTCTTTCGGGTTCGATAAATTAAGTACCAGTTACGCACTGGGGTCGATATAATCGACTTAATCCGTTTGTCTGTCCTTGTCTGTCCTCTCTGTGTTTAGCCCCTTGTGGGTAGTAAAGAAATAGGCATTTCGTCTGCCGTTACGTTCTGAGTTCAAATTCCGCCGAGGTCGACTTTGCCTTTCATTCTTTCGGGGTCGATAAATTAAGTACAGTCACGCACTGGGGTCGATATAATCGACTTAATCCGTTTGTCTGTCCTTGTCTGTCCACTCTGAGTTTAGCCCCTTGGGAGTAGTAAAGAAATAGGTATTTCGCCTGTCTTTAGGTTATGAGTTCAAATTCCGCCGTGGTCGACTTTGGCTTTCATCCTTTCGGGGTCGATAAATGAAGTACTAGTTGCGTACTGCAGTCGATCTAATCCACTGGCTCCCTTGCGCCTGGAGTAGAAAAGTTATAGAATTCAAATATACGAAGAATCCAGCATATCATTTATCCGGTATCTTTTATCTCTTATTAGTTTCAGCTCCAGAGATGCGGCCACTTTGGGGCATCGCAGTTATCTTTTCTCCACTTTGCTACTCGTGTGATAAGTGGCACTTGGTGAATGAGGGAATTTGATGTTGTAACCACATCTGCGTTCGTGCTGGGAGGTAGGTTCAACCGGAACTCTTGACAGGAGAAGGTCCAGTCCTATTTTGAAAACCCCTGTAATCATTCCATGTAGTCTCTTGAACCTTTTCGGGATATTCAAGAGCTGTGAATGAAACGATTATCGTGTATGATTATATTTAAATGGGGGAATTCTTAAGAAATAAATAGGTGCAGGTGTGGTTATGTGGTTAGATATTTTCTTCCCAACCACATTACTCCTAGTTCATTTCCCCTGCAGGGTTTCTTGGGTAAGTATCTTCTACTTCAGCATCGAGCCAACCAACAATGTCTGGTCAAGGGAAACTGAACAAGACCATCACGCGAACGCACGCATACATAGACATACACGTACACTCACGTACATATATATAGGTGTATGTCTATATCTAAGCTTGTGCATCTTTGCGTTTGTGATTGTCCCGCACCGTTTGATAACCGGTGTCGGTTTGTTTACATCCTTGTGGCACAGCGATCCATTAAAACATACTGATTGTACGAGGCTTTTTTAAAAAGAGAGTATTGGAGTCAATTTGTTCGACTAGTATGTCAAGGTTGTGCTTCAAGATTGCCGCAGTCCAATGTCTGAAGCAAGACAAACAAAACTATAAAGGAATATATTTACTTCCTTCAAGCCTTATATTGCAAACATAATGGGACACGGCCTCAAAAGATTCAAGTCGAACAAATCGATCCCCGTAATTATATTTTAAAACCTAGTGCGGGGACGTACACACTAACACCGCATGTCAAGCGATGGTGAGGTACAAACGGACACGGACGCGCGCGCACACACACACACACACACACACAGACACACACGCGCGCGCGCGCGCACAAACACGTGCACAAACACACGCACACACATACACATTTGTTTCCGTCTACGAAATGCAATCAGGTTTTGGTCAGAACGCGATGATAGTAGAAAACACTTGCTCATGGTAGAGCGCTGTGAAACTGAACATGGAACGACGTGGTTGAGGAACAAGCCTCTTGCCCCACAGCCACACCTGCGCCAATTATCTTATATAATTCACATATGCTAATAAAGAAATATAATATATCACATGCAAAAGTACAATACCAGTCGTCATTTGCTTAACATTACGTTAAGAGCGCCATGTATAATTTTGTCATTGTTCCCATGAGTCTTCAATCAGAAACACCAGTAGATGTTTACATAAATATAATCTGATAAGGAATAAAACGATTCTAGCCGCCTGTGCTTAAGATATCAAAATTAGTGCATCTAATTAGAGAGGGCATCCCTTGAGAAAGTACACCAGTAAAATGAGTGGATCTTGTTGATTAGATTGTACCTGGAATTCTTAGGTGAAACATTGCCATTTATTGTGTCATGCTTATTCGTTCTGGGAATTATGTTCAGAGTACACGTTGGTGTAGAACAATAAGCCATATCCGTGTTAATTCAATAGACGTGCAATTGAATTGGTTCAACTATAGGATGCTCATCGTCGTAAACATCGGAGGATTTTTCATTCCAGTATAATATCTAATTAGTTACGTGAGCATCATGGAAGCATTTAAAAATAAAATGCATATTATCAGTATATATATATATTATAGATACTACATATATATTAATAATATAGTTAGTTTATATAATGGTTGTGTGTATACTTGAACTATTTCCTATTTGTGATTCCCGTATTCATAGCTTGTACTAGCTTTGTGTATATTAATTAACGTTTTTAGTATAAATTGCTTAATGTGTATTAGAGTTTATTTGGATGTTTATTAAATGAATATATTAATTAATAATTTGATTTAATGTAAAAACTTTAAGGTGTTGTATTTAATTTTCAATTAATGTATATTTTGTATCTTATATATATATATATATATATATATATATATATATATATAATATAATATATATATATGTATATATATGCATATTTATTTATTCTAAGAATATATTTGTATTTTACAAGGTTATTTATGTATATTCATTATTTAATTATTTTATTATTGTAGTCATCTTTAACCTGATGAGTGGCTATATTTATATTGAAGTGATTTTTTTACTACTACTACTAATATTTTTACTATAATCATTTCTTAAATATAGCCACGAAACACGTGTCGTTATTATACCAAATATATACGTTTTATTTATTATTTTGCACATTACTTAATCATCGTTCTATGTTTTATCTTATATTTAATATTTCTATATGTAATTTCCTAGATGGTGTAATTTTTCCTTATTGAATTGATACAGGGTGTTTTTTTCTAATTTATATATATTCGCACAAATATTTATATACATACATCATACATACATACATACATATATATATATATATATATATATATATATAATATATTATATATATATATATATATAGATATATATATATGTATGTATGTATGTATGTATGTATGTATGTATGTATGTATGTATGTATATTCAACAACAATTGAGGAACGGCCTCAATAGGCCATTCGACCCACTAGAAAGAGTGAATTTTTTGCTACCCTATATTGATTAATTGATGATTTTCAGACTAATTCTGAAATTGAATCAGCAGTTTATATTTGCTGCTGATAAGTTGGCGAGATTACGGTGGTTTTGAAAATTTTAGGGCAGATATTCCCGGGGCATAGATACTGCTGCCTCATGTATATCTGTCCCTCCTGGCTTCTTTACCGATGAGACGAGCCTTTGGTAGATTGACTTGATTAAGTTTAATTTAATTCAATTAGGCTGGTTTGCCATTAAAAACGTCGAAACAACGCATTATTTATGAAAATGGCGGGCTTAGCGTATGGTATCTACGAATAGTAGTACCCTCAATACAATATAAATAAATATTTCCAAAGTGGAAAAATTTACGGATTTTTTCTCTTACGAGGTTTTTTACACTGACTACTGATAATTTCTTTTAAAGATTTTATCCTCAATTGTTAATTTATATTTTTCACCGGAATGGTTCAATACTGAATTTTTATTCCGAGTAAGCAATTTGTTACCGAAATGCATTGCGAATAAGCCCGCCATTTTCATAGATATGTAAAGATAAACATTCGTACATGCTACGACGAATTCCGCGGTTGGATATCGAGCTTGTAACGTTATGTTTTTTCTTATATATCTTGAGTTTGTTGCACTGATGAACATGGAATGCACATTCTGCATTAATTGCGAAATCACATGTGATATGTAACTAAATTGTTTTTTTAAATGATTTGCTTTGAAGTTTTGCATTCGGTAATTTTTTTTTTATTTTAGTAGTTTTGACCGCATTGGTCCCTCTTAGCGTATAGTAGTACCCTCAATATAATATAAATAAATATTTTCAAAGTGGAAAAATTTACGGATTTTTTCTCTTACGAGGTTTTTTACGCTAACTACTTATAATTTCTTTTAAAGATTTTATCCTCAATTGTTAATATATATATATATATATAATTTGTTGTGAAATTTGATTTAGAATTTATAAATTGAATTTTTCCTGTAAGTTTGGAATAATATTCCCTCATATTATATATATATATATATATATATATATTATATATATATATATATATATATATATATATGTGTGTGTGTGTGTGGTGTGTGTGTGTGTGTGGTGTGCGTGTGTGGTGTGTGTGTGTGTGTGTGTGTGTGTGTGTGGTGTGCGTGTGTGTGTATGTATGAATGAATGTACGTATGTATGTATATAAGACAAATGAAAGACAGAAGGTGGATTATACGATAATTAATTATAATCACAATTGTTTCGACACATTTAGCATCAATCACTTATGGGTGGGACACCCAACAACTGGTTCAGGGACCTCCAGTGGTGCAGATGTACCTCGTCCGGTGATATATACATATATATATATATATATATATATCAGGCAATTCCATAATTTTTGACCGATTTTACCTTTTTTAAAATTGAACAAAATTTAATAGGATTTTAGAATGTCTAAACAAGGGCAAAAGAAAAAAGATTTCTATGCCAATATGCTGAGAAAAAGCTTTAAATCGTCAATCAGCACATTATAATATACATTCACGTCGTGCTGATATCGAGGAAGGCAAGCTAACAGAATTGACGCTTTAAAGTCTTTTCTTAGCATATTGGCATAGGAATCTTTTTTCTTTTGCCTTAGTTTATAATTGTTTATAATTTTCACCTTTAAAGGTACTTTAATATGCTGTCACTTTGATGAAATATTTTTGGGGGAAAAATTTATCCTATATTAGAAGTAAATTTATTACCATTCACGTCGGGACTGGTAACCACTGAAAGGTGTGGTTCATGACCAGTCACACGTGTGCTGAGGTTTGCTAAAGGATTTTGCATTTAGATATAACTGGGATACTTATGTGTACTCCTAACTCTTGCTTCTGTATTTTTCCATGGGTGCTTGTAAGTATGTCATGTATTTCTTATCGTATTCTTCCACAGAAGAATGAAAATCCGCGAATGAATCCCGAAATTGATTCAATACGGAGATAACGAATTTTAAAAAAAATCTGTTAGCTTGCCTTCCTCGATTTCAGCAGGACGTGTATTCATGGTGAATGTATATTATAATGTGGTGATTGACGATTTAAAGTCCATTCTCAGCATATTCGCATAAAAATCTGTTTTTCTTTTGCTCTTGTTTATAATTGTTTAGAATTTTCATCTTTAAATGTATTATAATATGTTTCCACTTTGATGAAATATGTTTTGGGAAAACGTTTTATCCTGTATTAGAAGTAAATTTATCACCATTCACTTCGGGACTGGTAAGTTGTGGTTCATGATAGATAGATATACATATATATACATACACACCCACATATACATGTATGTCTAGGTGTGTATATGCACATACGTATATACATCCATACATATATATATTTATATATATACATATGTACATATATATATATATATATATATATATATATATATATATATATATATATATACATATGGATCGTCTCGTCCCTGAATATAAATAATAACCTCGTTAACTGTTTTACATTCGCTATCTTCACAAGAGTTTTTTCGTTCATTTACATAGGAATGTATTGAGCCACACATTTAGACCGAAAATTCCTATGCATTTGCAACACTGGAAGCATTCTGCAACGCTGGAAGTACCGTTAGCGCGTTGCACAAAACGCGTAACGGCACTCCCTTCGTTTTTTTTACGTTCTGAATTCAAATCCCGCCGAGAATGACTTTGCATTTACCTGCCATCCTTTCGGAGCTGATAAAATAAGGTCTCTTTGAGCAATGGTGCCGATAGTAATCACCCTACGCCATCCCCTACATAAATTACTGACCTTGTACCAAAATTTGAAACCGTCATGTGAACCATTGGAGCATATTGTAATGCACAACAAACATCTTAATCTAGATAAGCTAACGGTTGTCGATTACATTACCATCTTATATGGAATTCTACAAGTAATTAGGTAATTAACAAAGGAAGCTTTATCCGACTCATTAATCAACAGACAGATACCATAGATATTAGATATATTAAGAAAGTAAAAGTTAATAACAGTTGTAAGCATAGATCTAGTTTATTTCCTGATGAGAAATCATTTAGACTTAGTAATTATTATTACGAAGCTACTATAATAAACAATCTCTTTAAAACAGCCTTCTATTATTTACACAGCTGTACTAAAATTCTTAAACGCAATAATAGTGTTCCAAATATTGTTTTCAAAATTTGGCACATGGCCAGCAATTGCAGAGGAGTGAGATAAATCAATTACATCTACCCCAGTGTCCAACTGGTACTTTTTTCATGGACCCTGAAAGATTGAAAGGCACAGTCGACTTCGGCGAAAGTTGAACTCAGAACGTAAAAATGGATGAAATGCCGTAAGCATTATGTCCGGCGTGCTAAAGATTCTGCCAGCTCATCGCCAATGGTGTGCACCCAAATATTCTTTTTTATTCTAGCCACAAGGCCCAAAATTTGTGGGTAGGGGGCAAGTCGATTACGTCGACCCTAGAATGCAACTGGTACCTAATTTATCGACCCCAAAATGATGAAAGACAAAGTCAACCACTGCGGAATTTGAACTCAGAACGCAAAGGGAGATGTGCCTCGGAGGGTAACTTTCTAGGTGAAAAACCATGGTCAGTCATGACCGGAGGGGGTATCAAATATATATATATATACGACAGGCTTCTTTCAGTTTCTGTCTACCATATCCAGTCTGAATGTTTGGTCTGCTCGAGGCTATAGATGAAGAGACTTGCCTAAGATCCAACGGATTGGGACTGATCCCGGTGGCATGAGGTTGGAAACAAATTTTCTTACCCCACTAATACGCCTGCGCCTATATCACAAACTTTTCTACTGATTTTCGAGATTAAATACTTGCTTCAATTTTTCACATAAGGCCGAGAATTTTAAGGCATCTACTCGAAGGATAATCTCTTTGAAAAGCGAGCCTGTCAACACCGGTATCCATTCAAATAATTATCGTTAACACCATCAAAATTTTAGAAGCTATGTGTAGTTATTTTTAGGTGCAGTACAGTACTTGATTAGTGACATAGTTTTATTTTTGACCGTTTGATATGAAACAATATCGACCACAGTAGGATAGGAAATCAGAACGAGAATTGACATAAATAAAGGCCGAAAATAATTCTGTTCCAATTCTCTACTTATTTTGCCAGCAACAATCATTGAACAAATGATAATCATTCTTTCTGCCATTGGAACGAGGTCTGAAATTTTGTTACTTGGGAGTGGGATTGACAATTAAATCGACTGCGGCATTTCACTGGTACATTGTTTCATTCACACCAAAAATATGAAAGGCAAAGTCGACTTTGGCGGAATTGAATTCAGAAGGTAAAGAGTCGATAGAAATACCGTTACGTTTTTTGATTGACATTTTAAATATTCTCATAGCACGTTGCCTACTATTGGGTTGTCCGGAAAGTTCATGCCGATTTTTAAAGGAAAGAAAAACGTAAAAAAATACATGCCATTACATTTTTTATCATCCAAATATGAAACATTGTGTTGCACAATGCGTCTCCATCTTTCCTTTAACAGGAAAATACCCTCTTCCCAGAATTGGAGTGGCTTTATGGCAAAGAATTCATCAAGGTATCTTTTTACACCATTCAAGAAATTGAAATTTTTACCATTAAGATTATTCTGCAGAGACCTGAATAAATGGAAATCCGAAGGAGCAATATCTGGTGAAGTGTGGAGTAACACATTCCAGCCGAGCAGCAGCAATTTTTGTCTGGTTCCCAAAGCATCAAGTGCCGAAAATGAACTTTCTTATCTTCTATTTTAAAGGATTACAGATTTAACACAGGTTATAGGAACATAAACTTACTTCCACGAAACTATAGTTGAAACTGTGCTCTAAATGGAGGTGAAATCAAATCCTATTTTATGGACTCCACCATATTCTAAAATAAGTCGAAATGTAAGCTACTGTAAATCGGCACAAACTTTCCGGACAACCCAATAATATGACAAGGGCTGCAATTTTGAGGGTAAGATAAACCGATTACATCTATCCCATTGCTCAACCATTACTTAATCTATCGACCCCGAATAGAATAAAAGCAAAGTCGACAACAGCGCGGTTTGAATTTAGAGACGGAAGAGCCGTAAAAAATACGTCTAAGCATTTTGGCCGGCATGGTAACGGATCTACCAACACGCCGCCTTAAATAATATGAATAAGTTAAAATAACAAGGGAAACAAGAAACTAACGAATTCATGTATATGAAATAATGTTAATAATGTAAACTGAAAACAGGATGCTTGAACAAAAGAAAAATTTGTTTGGCATTCATA
>NC_043007.1:9390400-9405400 GCF_006345805.1 Octopus sinensis
AGCAGTTGCGTACTGGAATTCATGTAATCGACTGGACCCTCCCCCAAAATTTCGGACCTTGTGCCTAGAGTAGAAAAGGATATTCATACGACCTCATTAAAGCACTTTCGCTCTTTGGTGTCAAAGAGCAAACGTGCTACCGATGCAACATGCTTGTTTTACGTCGGAGAAATTGTAGAACGACGTCTTCGACAAGGCTGTTCGAGCATCGATAATGCTTTCGCGAATATGTTGGTTACAACCTCTCTCTAATATATCACTTTCTGTTGTAACTTGTTTGCTATATTAGTCTACGAGCAAAACGCCCCCGGTCCAATGTACGGTGCTGAGTTGTCGAATATTTAAACCGATTTTCTCAAAACAACTTGTCCGACCGTCCCATAGGCCTCCCCTTTGAGAAACACTGATTTAACCTAAATTTGAGACATCTGCAAAAGAAGAAATAAAGATAGATGTTTTTCTATTCCAAAGAAAAACGACTTCCTACGGCGTTATCGATCGCATTCTCACCTGGAATTGATTTTTGAAATGTTTTCAAGACTTATACACACTCTGATAACATCGGTATCTACAAATCAAATTTGAGCGCAATCGGATGGAGGATGCTCGAGATCCTAGAAGCCGCACACACAAACAGACACAAACAAATACACACAGACCCAACGGATTTTATATAAGAGATATATTACAAAAAGCTTTATGGAGAGGGGCCCATTGTTGATGGGTCACCAGCAACAAGTTCTCTTAATTTTGTCGTAAGTTTTATCTAAAGACAACGACTGATTTAACTTCTAACAACTAGGATGCTGGCTATACGTCTTATCCACGGCAGATCAGAAACTAGCCTCATCATCAGTAAGATATGATAGTTAATGCTTTCTCATAATTCCTTTATGTTTTGGCTTTCCGTGTTGAACTTCATACATACTTCATACAATTTCCGAATTTGCAAAGCTCCAATGACATTATCGTTAATCCAAAAAAAAAGAAGACAAAAACAGCAAAGAACAAAGAAAAGCAGAAACATAAACAGAGAAAAAGAAAACGAATAGATATACCCCGCCAAACGGAGAAACAACTGCATAGAGCGACAGAGCATCACACACACACACCAGCCTTCTCGCACGAATTATCATGATACACTAAACTGGATTTTTTCTTTCGATTTTTTTTTTTGCTAGCTCTAGCCGCAGAGACTATGGACATGTTTAAACACTCCACTGTCGTCACCTTCACATAATCGCATAATATTTACTGCAGGGCAACTTTCCATTCTCTGCCATCAGTGGAGTAATAATAATAATAATAACAATACTAATAACAACAATAACGAAAAACAACAAGACAACAGCTACAACAGCAACAGCACTAGCAATAATAATAATAATAATAATAATATAATAATAATAATAACAATAATAATAATAACAATAATAAAAAATAATAGTAGTAGTACCAGTAGTAGTAGTAGTAGTAGTAGTAGTAGTAGTAGTAGTTGTTGTTGTTCTAGTAATAGCTATAGTAATAATGATAATAATGATAATATTAATAATAATAGTGATGATGATAATAATAATAATAATAATAATAATAATAATAATAATAATAATAATAATAATAATAATAATAATAATGGTAGTAAATCGGACAATAAAACACCATTCCATTAAGCACTCTAATGTTATTAATCTTTCTTTTCCCTCCTTTTCTTCTTCCTTAGTGGTTTCCATTTATTTCTATTATCGAAATTATTGTTATTGTATTGTTGTTATTATTATTATTATGGTTGTTGTTGTTTCAATATATTATTCTTACTTCCTATTCTCTATATTCTGCTATATTTTACCACTTCGTTTTCTCTCGTTTTGTTCTTCTTTGTCTTTACATTTTTATATTTTTTGTTTCTTGTATTTTTTTTTACTATTTCCCTGATTCCCAGACACACACACCCTCACCTTTATAACGGTTTCATGCTTGTAAATGACGATAATGATGATGATGATGATGACGAGGATGACGAGAAAGAGAAGGAGGTGGATGAAGATGGTGAGGAGGAGAAGCAAGAAGAAGATATGGAGTAAAGGAGATGCCAATATCCTTCTCTCTTTTATTTCCAATCCTTTCAAAATATCTACACCTCTCTATCTTTTCCATGTGTCATACCATACACGCCGACGTCCACCACATACACGGGCACACAAGACACAGACTTTATATTATATATATAGATATATATATATATATAAAATATATATATATACATAAATATACATATATATATACATGTATATATATATAAAGAGAGAGTGATAATGTGTGTATGTATGTATGTATGTATCTATCTATCTATTTACATTATATATATATATATACACACACATATATATATATACATATTTTGTATATATAATATATATGTTTATATACAATATGTGTCCTTTCGCTCTCTCTCTCTCTCTCTCTCGCTTATATATATATTATATATATATTATAATATATGTAATATAGATATATATATATATATATATATAACACAATATACTATATATATATATATACATATACGTATATAAATATTATATATATACTTATATATAATATATATAGTATATTACGCTGCACGTATTACGTATCATCTTTCTCTTTGCTATTCTGTTGATTGCTACCTTCTTCCCCTCTTTTGCCTTCATTCTCACACATGCGGCCGCAAATGTGCATGCCACTCTCCTCCATTTTATATATCACCCTTTTACTCCTTGTCTTTCTTTCTTTCTGTCTGTCTTTCTTCCTCCCTCTCTCTCCTTCTCTCTCTCTAACCCTCTATGTCAGTTTATTTCTCTTTACAACAGACACACACACAGAAACACCGTCTCTTTTTCCTTCTCTAACTTACTTCCCCGACGGAGTAATCTGCTATAAATCTGCTCGGTGTGACCAAGGTGATTGACTAAGTCACTTAACATTATGAGAAATTGGACGGCAGCAAAAATTGTCTCCCGAGAGTTGAGCGAGAATTCAGCGTGATTGAACGTGATATAAAAATGTACCAAGTAATAGTGGTTATTGAAAATGGAGCCGAACGAAAACTGACAGATGCAACAGCATAAAAAAAAAAGGTGATACTAACAAAAACAACACTTCACTTCAACAATAACATTACTCCCGCTAATACTTCAATAACAAGAACAGCGGCAGCTACCACTACTACTACTACTACTACTAACACCACCACCACCACTACCACCACCACCACCACCACCACTACTACTACTACTACTACTACTACTACTACTAATAATAATAATAATAATAATAACATTAATAACAATAATAACAATAATAATACTAATAGTAGTTGTAGTCGCCGTCGTCGTCGTCGTCGTCGTCGTCGTCGTCGTCGTCGTCGTCGTCGTCGTAGTAGTAGTAGTAGTAGTAGTAGTAGTAGTAGTAGTAGTAGAAATAAGAAGAATAAAATATCGATGGCAGTAAAAATAAATGCAAAAATTGTCTTCCGTATATTTGGAACTAAAAGCAAAAAAAAAAAAAAGAAAAGAAAATGAATCACCGGAAGGCAAAAGAACAAAACAAGAAAAGAAAAATTAAATATACCCTCCCAAAAATACATGCAATCTGAAAATATACACAAATGTCAACCGCGTTAGCAGCGTTACTAACAAAAATAACAACAAGGGTGATGATGGTGATGATGATGATGATGATTTTCTTTTCTTTTATTGCCTCTTAGGTGACGCATGATGAGGCAATATTACAAAGGCAGGTTGCAAACGTGTGGTGGTTTACACTGAAATCGGTTGATGAGTACAAAAAAGAATAAGATTTTATACACAGTATACAGGTCTATATTTTAGCCTTTTACGGCTAATCAAAGAGACCTGCACATGAAGAAATATCTGAGTACAAATCAAAAGTCCCCAGTCGTAACTCTGTTCCTGTACATTGACGCGTAGTTTTTCCTATCGAACTTTGAACGACTCAGTCACCTGTATTTCAAAACGTTCATTTTAATGACAACCCAATGTTCTATTTTCACTGTCATCCTCCTCCGTTCCTAGGTTTATTTAAAAAAACCGAGAAGAGGTTTGTCTAAAAGGAAAATGTCTCTTTTGACTGCTACATTTTTTTTTCTCCATCGAATTTCTTTCTACATTGCTAGCAATTAACAGAACAGCCCGTGCTTCTGATCAAAGGAATATGACGATCTAAATTTTGCTATGGGCTCAGGTGAGACTGCGCTCCGTCATAACGCAGCAACAGCTGTCCGACGTGACTTTGGACATAACTTTTCTGTCTACATCTCAGACAGGGATTCGTGTTGCAAAATTAATAGGATATCTCACTTTCAACACCTCAACCTTGATGCCTTTCCAGTTATCCATTTCTAATTTCATCACTTGCATATATACTTTCTAACTTAGATTCTGTATTGCAATTTTTTGATATATCTGGTTGATTTTACACCAATCGATTTTACATCTAGTGATTATCACTGTTACCAGTTTCAACCGTCAATGGGATCTTAAATAATCTGCTAAGCCTGTTGCCTCAGGATTTAAACACAAAGCTTTCATAGACAGGGACACACAGTGTCTGTACATTGTATATCCAGTTCGATCACATGATGCATGAGATAAAAATAACTGCCATCCTATATAATGACGATCCGATGAACTAAATTTGATTTCTGCCCCTACCTATTGATTTCTACCCATATCTGCATGGTTCCATGTGACTATCCCATGTCTAGCCGAATGCATTAAGTAAATCTAGTGGCTTATGGTTAGATAGCTACTAGTTGAAACTAACAATTCAAGATTTTTGCAAGGCATTCATAATACCCTCGAACATGGGCCTAAATTTCACGTTATTTGTATGCATCTCAAACTCTGTCCTAGTCTTTCACTACTACTAAATAAAACGGCGTTAGGAAAACTGCTTCTATACACCAGAAGGAATCTGACCACCAAATGGCTAATGATAGAGTGACGGCTGCTTGCCTGAAGGCATCGTTCTAGGTGTTGAACACGTCGAGCGTTATTTTCCTAAACCAAGTTGATTAATATTTCACGAAGAAATCTTTCATAAACAACACAGTCGTTCCGAAGACAGGCGTGAGACAGGGCTTCGGAGTCAACGCTCTCTTTGTGTTCTGAAGGTGGTGAGCAGATGACCTTGCTTCCAAGCCAACACCACGCTATATATATTTCTAAAATCTACAACTGGTCACAGATATCGTTGCGTTACGATGTCCTTTTAAGGAAGAATTGTGAAGGGTGCTTACTCATAACTTTGATATTGAGGATTAAATTACCAATGGAGACAACTTATTACAAATAACACAGTGTAAGCATGAAAACCTACCGGATCTTGTAAAAATTATACAATTGCGTTAAAGACATAGTCTTTCTTAGCAGTGATAAATGCAGCAATAAAACCAACAACGTTTCGTCAGTAGTCTTCGGAGCACATTTTGAAGAACCATCAAATAACAACAAACGTGAGAAAACAAACTCTCATAGAGAATGTCTAAATAATAAACTTAAATATGATTAGCCTTGAATGTTGTTATTTTATATATATACGTGTTACTTTAGCTAATATTAAAACCCTCCGTGAATGTCGATATATTTTTGTATATTTAGAAGTGTGATATATCATAGAAGAAAGGCTAAAAAAATATCCGTAGTATTAAGCTTTTTTTATATATATAAAAAAAAACTACTTTGGAAAATAGTTTTTAAGGGAGATAAATGGTCAGTCTTCTGTGAAGGCATGTAAGTATTTTACTTACAGAAGATAAAAAAAACAAACAGAATCCCTGTAAAAAACATTCATAAACAAAGTAATGGCATCAGTTAGAGAATATAATAAATAGGGAAGAGAGAACATGGAATGGAATCATTCAGAAAGATGATAGAAGAGACGAAATATTGGCAAATATAGAATGATGAATAATGATAGAAATAGCTAAGATTTAGCAACGAACCAAAAGAATATACCCTTCATTTTCTTGCTACATACCTACATACACACATATATGCATATGTATATATATGTATATGTACATATATGTGTGTGTGTGTGTGTGTGTGTGTATGTGTGTGTGTGCGTGTGTATACATACTTTTGTGTGTGTATATAAATATATATATATATATATATGTATATATGAATATATATATGTATATATAGCGTGGTGGGGGATATATATATATAAGTAGATAGATGTAATGTCATTTGTATTTTTTCAAAATTACTTGAATTAACAAGAAAAAATGGTTTTTCTTCTACATACCTACATACACACATATATGCATATGTATATATATGTATATGTGTATATATATAATATATATATATCTATATATATATATATATGTGTGTGTGTGTGTTGTGTTTGTGTGTGGTGTGGGTGTGTTGTGTGTGCGTGTGGTGTGTGTGTATGTTTGTGTGTGTATATAATATATATATATGTATATATGTATATATATATGTATATATAGTGTGCTGGGGGATATATATATATATATAGGTAGATAGATGTAATGCCATTTGTATTTTTTTTCAATATTACTTGAATTAACAAGAAAAAACGGTTTTATCGATATGTTTTATGTGGGATGGGTGTTGTGGATTGTTTTTTATGTTTGGAATAATTTACAGACGATGAAGCAGAAAAAAATTAGCATTTTCGACACCTTCAATACAGATACAAAGCTGCTAAAACCTCTGGAGAGATACTATGCTGCGTACGGCAAATGCGCTTTTACTGAAAGAACAGTACAGAAAATAGTTTTCAGGCTGCAGTAAGGGTATACTTGACCTCATAGTCTCTTCAGGATCCATCCAGTCTATCCTGTTCAATTGCAACCACGAGGGCCTAGTCGATCTACAAGGGTTTGGCCTGTCAGATGTTCTAATCTCCATAGAAATGCTTGAAAACCACACAGTCAATATAGAGTATTGCGCTTAGCATGTGTACTGGTTCAGCGAAGTAATCGACTGAAATGAAACGATCGGCGACACGTCGTCTTCTTTGAACGCATAACTCTTTGCATTAACGACATGCATCTCACAAAGTTGTCTCTGATATCTTCAGCAGTTCTTCAATTCAATGTAGAGTGTCAGTGCCAAGAGCTTTAATTTCTTTGAGTTGTATTTGTCTTCAAACAAACAACAAAAGTCTCAAGACAAACAATATCCAATGTGGTTTGTTGCAACGAACGATAGCAGGGGCCAGCAAAGCTTACATTCAGTTGTACAATAATAATTGTGTGTAAGGAGGCGAGCTGGCAGAAACGTTAGCACGCCGGGCGAAAGGCGTAGCCGTATTTCGTCTGACGTTACGTTCTGAGTTCAAATTCTGCCGAGGCCGACTTTGCCTTTCATCCTTTCGGGGTCGATAAATTAAGTACCAGTTACGCACTGGGGTTGATATAATCGACTTAATCCGTTTGTCTGCCCTTGTTTGTCCCCTCTATGTTTAGCCCCTTGTGGGCAATAAAGAAATAAGAAACGTTAGCACGCCGACCGAAATGCTTAGCAGTATTTTATCTGCCGCTACTTTCTGAGTTGAAATTCTGCCGAGGTTGACTTTGCTCTTTCATCCTTTCGGGATCGATAAATTAAATGCCAGATACACACTGGGGTCGATATAATCGACTTCATCCGTCTGTCTGTCCTTGTTTGTCTTCTCTGTGTTTAGCCCCTTGTGGGTAGTAAAGAAATAGGTATTTCGTCTATCTTTATGTTCTGAGTTCAAATTCCGCAGAGGTTCACTTTGCCTTACCTCCTTTCGGGATCGATAGAGTAAGTAACAGCCGCGTAGCGGCTTCGATCTTATCGAATTGCACCCTCCCCCTAAATTTCGGGCCTTGTGCCTAGAGTAGAAATGAATAATAATTATGTGTGAAATCTCGCAAATATCTACTTGATCTTCACCTCACACTAGTAAAATTCAAATCAGGTAAAATTAACTAACAACAAAACACCTGTCGGTTTGTGGTATCAGCGTAGATAACGCCAAGAAAGCACAAGCATTGATGATGCCTTCCGCCTATCCTTTTTTCCTTTATGAGGTCTTGGCTTTCAATGAATTTAAGGAAAGTATGCCACTACAGGGCCTCAAGAGAAAAGGATCAAGTGTATTGTGTAATAATTATAAAGATAATACAAACTTAAATTCTTATATATGAAGTGTAAGAGACAATATCCTACTATACAAGAATTACATATATATATATATATATATATTATATATATATATATATATAATTATAATAAAGGGTTTTTGATCAACAAGTTGCTTTAACCACATACCGAAAATATTAGAAATAGCAGTCAAAGGGCTACTATTACTATTACTACAAAATAAGTCTCTGCAAACAACAGCCCTTGTAACTCATACCGAAATTACTACTAGGTGAAATTTATTGATTTTATTAAATTAATTATATTTCACCCATTATCTGTATATATATATATATATATATATATATATATAGTGAAAGGGGTGCTGAAAAGTTCAAAGGGTCTGAGCATATGAGGGTTAGTTAATTATGATTTTATTCGACATATTCTCCTCTCAAATACAATCACTTTTTGCTGTGATCCTTCAGATATTCTAAGCCTTGTAAAAGAACTCGGAAGGGTTATTCCCAACCAGGCGTTTCACGACACTCTTAAAGACAGGAACATACATATATACTTATACTTATGCATACATACATACATACATACATACATACATACATACATACGTACATACATACATACATACATACATACATACATATATATATATATATATATATATATATATATATATAGGAAGAAATCACAAAAAAATGAATAAGACAGGTGGTATAGACGACAAACAGAAATATTAGTATAACGTTCGAGAGGTGAAAATCTTTAGCGTTTCAAGCCTACGCTCAGCCACAGAAAGGAGCACAGATATATACGTACAGGCGCACATACACAGATATATAGAGAGAGATAGAAGAGGCGGCGAGCTGGCAGAACCTTTAGCACGCCGGGCGAAATGCGTAGCCTTATTTCGTCTGCCGTTACGTTCTGAGTTCAAATTCCGCCGAGGTCGACTTTGCCTTTCATCCTTTCGGGGTCGATAAATAAATAGTAGTATCGCACTGGTGTCGATGTAATCAACTTAATCCCTTTGTCAGTCCTTGTTTGTCCCCTCTATGTGTAGCCCCTTGTGGGCAGTAAAGAAATATATATATATATAGATAGAAAGTTATACAGATAGAGAGAAAGAGAGAGAGAAAGAGAGAGACGTATATGTATGTATACATGCATGTATAGGTATATGTATATAATTATGTAGGCTTTATATAAACATATTTATATATGAAATTGAAAAGCTATAAGACATAATTCTTATTGCGAAAAGGTTTCCGCTTTTGCTAATGTGTAAATTTAATTTGGAACAGCTAAACCTTCCCAGCTGAATATGTTTAAACTATAGGGTGCTTTATTTTTGGCTACAACCAGTGACGGCAATACACAATAGAGGAGTAATTATTTGGTTTCTAGAATTAAATATTTCAGAGATTTTCATAACTCGGAGAACGTTTAGTTAAAATTTAGCAATGATTAATGTCTCTTCGACATTTGTAATATAATAAAGTGCCAAGCGTTATAAATACACGTACATATATATATATATATATATATATATATATATATATATGAACACACTCCCACACTCTCACACACACACAAATACACATTCATACACAGCCATACACTCACACATACATTCACACACACACACACTAACTCACACAAACTCACACCCACAAAATCACACACACACAGACTTACACATACATAGATATAAAGTGTATATGTGCAGATATGCATTCATGTTTGTGTGTATGTCTGTGTGTATGAATGCATTGGTACCTATATGTATATATATATGTGTGTGTGTATGTGTGTGTGAAAGCATAAAAATACACGCGCCCAAGCGTATACATATGCATATATGTACATATATGCGGGTATATGTTTGCCAAATATTTTCTACCTATTTCTTTGTATGTAGATGTGTGTATTTGCTTGTGTGCGTGCGCATGTGTATGTGTGTGTGTGTGTGTGTGTGTGTGTGTGTGTGTGTGTGTGTGTGTGTGTGTGTGTGTGTGTGTGTGTGTGTGTGTGTGTGTGTGTGTGTGTATGTATGTATGTATGAATACATGAAGTTTTATTCGTATTCAATCCGCTATATATCTATACATTTCTGAAAGTGAAAGTAGAAAGCATATACACAAACACGTATACATACACTGGCGAATATGTGTATACATATCTATGCGAATGTACCTATATGGTAGCCAAATATCCTCTGGTTTGTGTGTGTATTTGTGTGTGTATTTGCGTGTGTTTGTGTGTGTGTGTGTGTGTGTGTGTGTGAACAGGCAGAAAGACATAAATACACATTAATTAGGTTGTTGGCATCCTCAGAATCGAAACTCATGCTGCAATATCGTTATTTGTTCAGTTGTTTTATTGATCAATAGCATAAGTTCGGCTTGTTAATTAGTTCTCAATACAAACGGAAAGAGCAAAGCAATTGAATTGAAGTTTCTTTATCGCTGCAGATTTATTCAAAACCTTTTCAAACACTCACACACACACACACCCAAACGTGCCCCTTCTCCCCTTTCTCTCCTTCTCTCATTCTCTCTCCCGTACGCATACACTTTCTCTTCCTTCCGTACACACACATACTCACGCCCGTACGCTGACAATCATGTTAGTGAAGTGAGCGATAGAGAGACAGTGTCAGAGAAGAGGAGATAGTGTTTGACGGGAAAGCCAAGTAGACAAATTATTAGAATACCTTCATAACAGTAAGTGTATGTGAGATTGTTTGTGCGGGCGCACGCGCTTTGTGTTTGTGACTGCTTGCGTGTCTATGTATGATAGTGTCTGTGTGCGCGTGAGCGTTTATATATATATATATATATATATATATATATATATATATATATAATATATATATATATAAATATATATACAGATAGATAGATAGATAGATAGATAGATGTATAGATGGATAGATAGACAGACAAATAAATAGACAGATAGATAGATAGATAGACAGACAGACAGACAGACAGATAGATAGATAGATAGATAGATAGATAGATAGATAGATAGATAGATAGATAGATAGATAGATAGATAGATAGATTGATGATGGATGGATAGATTGATGATGGATGGATAGATAGATAGATAGATAGATAGATAGATAGATAGATGATGGATGGATGAATAGATAGACGGATGGATGGATGGATGGATAGGGAGACAGACAGACAGTTAGATAGATAGATAGATAGATAGATAGATAGATAGATAGATAGATAGATACATAGATAGATATACGTATGTATATAAATAGATATATGTGTGTGTGTGTGTGTGCGTGTGTGTGTGTGTGTATGTGTGTGCGTGCGTGTGTGTATATGTGTTCATACATGACTAATTTGTCCGTATATCTCCTTCATGCTTTCTCTTAATACAACTACCTCTATGTACGTCCATTTTGTGTTCTCCCCTCTGTATAGCTTGTTGATCCTATTGCTGAACTTTTACTTTCTGTCTCCTTTTCTTTCTATCTTTCTCCGTCTCTCTCACTCTATCCATATGTCTATTTATCTGTCTGTCTGTCTATCTATCTATCTATCTATCTATCTATCTATCTATCTATCTATCTATCTATCTATCTATCTATCTATCTATCTATCTATCTATCCATCCATCCATCTATGTATCTATCCATCTATCGATCTATATGTATGTCTGTCTATCTATCCATCAATCGATCTATATGTCTGTCTGTCTATCTATCTATATATCTAACTATCTATCTATCCATCAATCGATCTATATGTCTGTCTGTCTATCTATCTATATATCTAACTATCTATCTATCCATCTATCTGTGAAGGTTCCTCTGTATTTGTCTATATATCTATCTATTCATCTATCTATTTGTCTATGTATGTATGTATCTATCTATTTATCTATCTCTCGATCGATCGATCGATCTATTTATCTATCTTTTTACCGATATCTATCAATGGTCTTGCCTTCCGATACCTTTGTGGAGACAGACTTGCATCTTAGATTAAATGCATAAAACTATAGAATGGTGGTGATATATATACCTGTAGCATTTGGCGACGTTCATTATCGTTTCTTATTTAATGTTCCAATTACAATATTAGCCACAGTCAACATGGTAAAAGAAATCACCGACCAATTTCTGTTCATTTGTCCTTGATCCTGCCTCCAATAACCAGCTTCACAAGATTAATTTGTGCTAATTTTCTAGATGAATGACATCGATGTCGTATACTTTCAACAGAGGGTCGTTTTCGCTTCAGCAATGTTAAACTGAGACGTAATCACATGCGACTGAGAACGTATGGCCCATGAGAAGAGGATCAATAACACACTCATCTACATAACACACACACACAACACTCACACACACATACACATAAATACATATATATATATATATATATATATATATATATATATACATATATATATACATATATATATATATATACACACATATATATATATGTATATATATATATATATATATATATATACGTACATACATACGTATACATACATATATATATATATATAAACATATATATATATTTATATGTATATATATGTATATATAGTATATATATATATTATATATATATATGTATATATATATGTATGTATATATATATATTATATATATATGTATATATATATATTATATATGTGTGTGTGTGTGTGTGTGTGTGTGTAAAAAAATACAAGCTGGGACAAGAACGCAAAACATTTAGAAGACGATACAAAAAACACGGACGGGAGATTCGAAGCCTTTAATCTTCAGTCAAGAACCGGATCATCCTCGCAATATCGGCTGATTAATTTTGAGATTGCTCCGATCTGGCCAGCCCCAAATGAAAATCTAAGTGAAGCACATTAGATTATTTGGAAGAAAGCCTTGAATGTATACAAAACAAGGACGGGAAAACGGACGATGTTACACGAATAAGAATACAAAAATACGTAAAACAATAAAGATAATAACAATAACAAAAACAGGACGTCACAGACAGGCGTCTTTCGACAGGACAAGTAAACTTTGAGCTGGCGTGTTATAAAGATGCCTTAGGCCAGAGAGAGAAAAGAATGTGTCTTGCCGCGACGACTGCTAAGAACGAAAGGCCGGCAACCGGTCAGTCAGTCACGTGTGAGGAGAAGAGAGAGGAAAAGAGGGACAGGGAAAAAAAGGGGAACAAGGAACAAAAGAGGGGGAGAAGAGAGAGAGAGAGAGAGAGCGAGAAAGAGACAGATCAAAGTGGAGTGCAAAGTATGAAATGCAGAGAAATGAAGATGAGTGGGGAGAGAGACAGTGTTATAGAGTCGTACCAAATTTAAAGAAATATGTACTTACATATAAAACCAAAGGGGTACGGACGTCGCTATATATATATATATATATGTGTGTGTAAAAAAATACAAACTGGGACAAGAACGCAAAACATTTAGAAGACGATACAAAGAAACACGGACGGGGCATTCGAAGCCTTCAATCTTCAGTCAAGAACCGGATCATCCTCGCAATTTCGGCTGATTAATCTTGAGATTGCTCCGATCTGGCCAGTCCCAAAGGAAAATCTAAGCCAAGTGCATTAGATTCCTTGGAAAAGGTCCAGAGATCGAATTGTAGGAAGAAAGTTAGCTTCGAGCAATCCGCACTGAACATCAAAAACAACTTTCAGTAACAAAAATGATTTATTGAAACGGAAGGTTGCGGTTTTTATTTTTTCTTTATCGAAGAACGATGACCTTAAAAAAGTTCTTTTTATATTGCTCGCTAGGCAACCAGGGTTTGCCGAGTGTGCGAAAAAGAATACAAGAGTTACGCAATGGTTTATAGGGAAACTGGGTTACACTTCTCTGATAGCGAGTGGTTCAATCCAAGTGAGAAGTGGTTAAATCTAAGTGAGAAGCGGTTAAATCCAAGTGAGGTGTATACTGCCGGCTACTCATCAGTTCAAGGATATCTTGATTATATTAAAGGCTACTGCGTCGCAACGAAGTACATTTTACCGCAAAGATACTATCAGAATGTCTGGAGGGCAGAGTATGTGAGGGGTACATACATGAGAGAAGAAATAAGTAACAGAAGAAGGTACGAAAGAAGAGAAATAAGTAACAGAAGGTACGAAATAAGAGAAAGGAAAGTCAATAAATATATGAAATAAAATATATTATAGGAGAGTGAGAGAAGGGAAGAATTATAAGGGTCGGTGGTAGATAATATAGTAGTTTTGGCTTAATCACAGACTTCAACACATTGTAGGGAACGGAACTTGTCTCTATATGTCACATTGTAAATTGCGGCTTTCCACTAGAATTCGTTTATCGTTTACGGCTGCTGAAGTGTTATAAAGGAGGCGGCTGAATGCAAATCAGTGATTAGGTCCTTATAGTTGAAAGGTCGTACAGCAAGAGACTTTGGATGCGATGTAACATGTTTATGGTGACGATGCACCATTATACGACGTAGTCAAGCACTGGCATCTCAAGTTCAAATGTGGTCGGACATCGGTGCAAACTGGTCCTATTCCTCGACGACCACATTTCGCCATTGATGACGACACCATTTATAAAAATGGAAGCCGCCAATTTGGAGGATTGCCGCACAACTTTTGGCAACTAGCCCAAGAAGTGAAAACGTCATTCGCGACCATTTGCACATGCGGAGCTTCTCTACACGATGGATTCCTCGCATGGCCACAGCTCTTCAGAAGCAGAAACGAGTACATTCCCCCCAAGAAAACGGGGAGGAATTTTCGGAAGGTTTATCAAACAGGATTAAACATGGGTCTGTCGTTATGATACTGAGACTAAAGTACAGTCGAAG
>NC_043007.1:9415400-9417900 GCF_006345805.1 Octopus sinensis
TGTATATGTGAGTGTATATGTGTGACCATATGTGTATATATATATATATATATATATATATATATATTATATATATATATCTATATATATCACGAGATCACGTGACCGACCAGACCATCAGATGTGGCTTCACATCGGTGGTCACAATGCGTTCGCATTGCTTTAGCCTTCGAATGACGCCTCCCCGCTGGCTAAGCGAGCAGGCCAATATATATATATATACACACATATATATGTATGTATGTGTAATATATACATGTATTATCTCTATCTATCTATCTATCTATCTATCTATCTATCTATCTATCTATCTATCTATCTCCCTCTCTCTCTCTCTCTCTATATATATATATATATATATATATATATAGAGAGAGAGAGATAGATAGATAGATAGATAGTAAGAAAGAGATAGAGAGAGAGAGAGAGGAAATAGAGGTAAAGAGAAAGGCATATTCTCTGTTGGAAAATACAAATATGCTGAGTTAACAGCCGTAGGCAGGAAGAATATAAAAGGAAGGTATTCCAGATAACCTCACCGGGGTTTCCCACCATATATATTATTTGGATACAACAAGACTTCCTGACTTTTATTCCATATCGATCATTTGAACATATTGGACTGTCTACTGTTTCGTCTCATACGCAAGTGGCGGTTTCTATTGGTTACGATGTCGATCCATTGGAAAAATCTATTCAGATAATGGACAATCGGGCTACCGTTGTTTGCGTTTCACTTAACTTCCAGTTTCTCCCTAATTTCTGAGTTAAGGATTTACATTAGCAACCAAAACATTGCACATGAATACGGCAGGTATATAAGGGCGTAAGAGAAAAATCACTGAAATTAACCTTAATGTGTTGAATATTTTCAGAATGGATAAATATTATAAGGAAGGTCAAAGTGACACTAGAGTCTGTTTTTTCCTTTGTTTTCTGTCTCTGTTTTCAGTTTATCTCAATATTTGCTTCTTACTCTTTTTCTCTGTTCTCTGTTAACTGTCTTTCCCTTTTTTCTAGAAATTTGTGTTTAGTGCAAAATGTCCATTCCAGATGTGAGGGTTATATTCTATTATGTGCCAAGGGGTGAGGTCTTTTGATTGTCACCCGTTGTTAGAGCTGAAAGGATACTCATCTTAATATAGTTTTAACTAATTTAAATCGTTCTTTCGCTCGCAAAGTCCTTACCTATAATATAGACAAATATAAAGCATAATTTGGAGGCGCAATGGCCCAGTGGTTAGGGCAGCGGACTCGTGGTCGCAGGATCGCAGTTTCGATTCTCAGACCGGGCGCTGTGAGTGTTTATTGAGCGAAAACACCTAAAAGCTCCACGACGCTCCGGCAGGAGGTGGTGATCCCTGCTGTACTCTTTCATCACTCTTTCTCCCACTCTTTCTTCTGTTGGCCTGCTCGTTTAGCCAGCGGGGTGGCGTCATTCGAAGGCTAAAACAATGCGAACGCATTGTGACCAGCGATGTGTAACAACATCTGATGGTCTGGTCGGTCACGTGATCACGTGATAAAGCATAATAATAAAAATAATTCTGTATTATTAGAGGTTTAGATTTTGCTTTGTATTTCTACAATTTGACTTCAAATCTCACCCAGAGACCTTAAGAGACAACAAGTTAGAAGTTCAAGTTGGTGTTATGACTAGGGTGTCATCTGTTTGTTTTAACACAAAGTGTTGTTCCCGAGAATGTCTGTGGAAACATAAGAAGATTAGAAATTTGTTTTAAAAGTAATTTGATTATAAGATGATAGTGTGACCTTAAGATGACAGTAAAAAGGGGTTTGGTATTATGTATATTTAAAAGTATTTTGACACTGTTTACAGATTAAAATGTTTTGGGGATTCCATAGACAATTTTTTCGTAGGATATGAGAAATTCCCATCAGCACGGACAATATTTTTTGTAGGCTATAAGCAGTTCCCATGAGCATTGACAATATTTTGTAGGCTATGAAGAGTTCCTATTATTATTATTATTATTATTATTATTATTATTATTATTAATATTGTTGTTGTTGTTATTTTTCTACTTTCTTCAAATTTTCTTCCATTTCTCACCTAGTTTTTCCGTACACCTAGGGCAGAAAAGCTCAATGTATGCATTCCCAGATTATTATTATCATTCTTCTTCTTCTTATTATTATTATCATTATTATTATTATTATTATTATTATTATTATTATTGAGTGAGAGAGCAGTTCATGCCATCAAAGTGACACCGGGGTAAAATATACGAAGCCCAATATACCCATCATGACTACCCGTCTGCTAAGGGTACACCAGGCACATGCATCACAACCATATGTGCGCGACATGGTGATCTCATATCAAGATAAACAGCACATGACCTTGCAGGTGGGGCCCAGTTAGAATTTTCTTCAGGTTGAGTAGCCCATCCCGCTCAAACGTTCCCTGAATAAGGGTTGTTTAAGGATGTTGAAAAAACCACCCATGTTTCCAGAGGTGAATTATTCAAACCCCAAA